>NC_053395.1:146344991-146522046 GCF_905171765.1 Bufo bufo | reverse complement strand
TGAACATTGACAGCGCTTGTTTCTTCCAATAAATTTATAGTACTAAAAATTATCTCTGCTGTTGAGATATATATTTATTATCTTTAAATACACTTGATTTAATTGACAGGCCTTCTCTTTAGAGGTAAAACGGATATGTTTAATTAATGGAGGCTAAATCAAAGAGGAGAATAAGTTCTATAAGTAAAGATTGTGTCAATAACTTTCTAGAAACATGCTTAAGTTTCTTGGGCCATTGAAAGTTAAGAATGTATTCCTAGGGGTAAAGACAACATCATTATCTTATGACATATGTGTTTATCTAGGTTGCCTCACTTTAGCAAAGAGCACTTATCATGTAGTGTAAATTTAATTACAGTCATTTACTATTTTATGGTCATTTTTTTAGTTGCCACATTTGCTAGCTTGATTCATTTTTCCAGAACACTATGCATTGCTCATTTCCATAGTTATGACCACCCTACAATCCAGCAGCAGTGGCCATGCTTGCACAATATCGGACAATACACTGGCCTAGTTGAGCTCCCATAGTCCCGTCCACTAGAGAGGCCATTGCTTTTTCCTATAGTGTGCAAGCATGGCCACTGCTGCTGGATTGTAGGGTGGTTTGTAACCGTGGAAACACGCAGTGTATAATATGATAGGAAAATGAATGCAACCAGCAAAGGAAGCAATAGAATTAATTGTAATATATTAGGAGTAGTATTGCCTTTATCTAAATAATAAATATCAGATGCAGAAGTGAGACAACTGCTTTAAGTTCCTGGGACCCATTCCAACTGAAGGATGAGTTCCTATAGATCTATAGCTGTTACTTTTTAGATAGAAAAGCAAATATGGGGATATGCTTAGAAAAATCTTATGGTAGTGAAATAGCAAGGTTTTAAGTCAAATGCAATTTATTGTGTATAATCCAGAAATATAGATTTTGTTCTGCTACTTTGCATAAATTATAAGCAAATTGGTAAAAGATTCTTTCTACCTAAATGGTAGAAATATCACCTATAATGGTGATGGACAGGATAGCTGTAGGGGCGTGTGAGGAGGCTATGCTTTTTTTTTTATAGGTGAACTTTAACCTTTTTATTTATAATTTAAGGAAAGTAGCTCATAAGTCGATGTTTTTCAATGACTTCAATCCTTGAACAATATCAAGGTTTTATAGCTGAACATTGACAGCGCTTGTTTCTTCCAATAAATTTATAGTACTAAAAATTATCTCTGCTGTTGAGATATATATTTATTATCTTTAAATACACTTGATATACTTGACAGGCCTTCTCTTTAGAGGTAAAACGGATATGTTTTTTTTAATGGAGGCTAAATCAAAGAGGAGAATAAGTTCTATAAGTAAAGATTGTGTCAATAACTTTCTAGAAACATGCTTAAGTTCCTTGGGCCCAGTGAAAGTAAAGAATGTATTCCTAGGGGTAAAGACAACATCATTATCTTATGACATATGTGTTTATCTAGGTTGCCTCACTTTAGCAAAGAGCACTTATCATGCAGTGTAAATTTTATTACAGGCATTTACTATTTTATGGTCACTTTTTTAGTTGCCACATTTGCTAGCTTGATTCATTTTTCCAGAACACTATGCATTGCTCATTTCCATAGTTATGACCACCCTACAATCCAGCAGCAGTGGCCATGCTTGCACAATATCGGACAATACACTGGCCTAGTTGAGCTCCCATAGTCCCGTCCACTAGAGAGGCCATTGCTTTTTCCTATAGTGTGCAAGCAAGACCATTGCTGATGGATAGCAGGGTGTTTGTAACCGTGGAAACACGCAGTGTATAATATGATAGGAAAATGAATGCAACCAGCAAAGGAAGCAATAGTAATATATTAGGAGCAGTATTGCCTTTATCTAAATAATAAATATCAGATGCAGAAGTGAGACAACTGCTTTAAGTTCCTGGGACCCATTCCAACTGAAGGATGAGTTCCTATAGATCTATAGCTGTTACTTTTTAGATAGAAAAGCAAATATGGGGATATGCTTAGAAAAATCTTATGATAGTGAAATAGCAAGGTTTTAAGTCAAATGCAATTTATTGTGTATAATCCAGAAATATAGATTTTGTTCTGCTACTTTGCCTAAATTATAAGCAAATTGGTAAAAGATTCTTTCTACCTAAATGGTAGAAATATCACCTATAATGGTGTTGGACAGGATAGCTGTAGGGGCGTGTGAGGAGGCTATGCTTTTTTTTTATAGGTGAACTTTAACCTTTTTATTTATAATTTAAGGAAAGTAGCTCATAAGTCGATATTTTTCAATGACTTCAATCCTTGAACAATATCAAGGTTTTATAGCTGAACATTGACAGCGCTTGTTTCTTCCAATAAATTTATAGTACTAAAAATTATCTCTGCTGTTGAGATATATATTTATTATCTTTAAATACACTTGATATACTTGACAGGCCTTCTCTTTAGAGGTAAAACGGATATGTTTAATTAATGGAGGCTAAATCAAAGAGGAGAATAAGTTCTATAAGTAAAGATTGTGTCAATAAATTTCTAGAAACATGCATAGGTTCTTTGGGCCCAGTGAAAGTAAAGAATGTATTCCTAGGGGTAAAGACAACATCATTATTTTATGACATTTGTGTTTATCTAGGTTGCCTCACTTTAGCAAAGAGCACTTATCATGCAGTGTAAAGTTAATTACAGGCATTTACTATTTTATGGTCACTTTTTTAGTTGCCACATTTGCTAGCTTGATTCATTTTTCCAGAACACTATGCATTGCTCATTTCCATAGTTATGACCACCCTACAATCCAGCAGCAGTGGCCATGCTTGCACAATATAGGACAATACACTGGCCTAGTTGAGCTCCCATAGTCCCGTCCACTAGAGAGGCCACAGCTTTTTCCTTAAGTGTGCAAGCAAGACCATTGCTGATGGATAGCAGGGTGTTTGCAACTGTGGAAACAAGCAGTGTATAATATGATAGGAAAATAAATGCAACCAGCAAAGGAAGCAATATAATTAATTGAAATATATTAGGAGTAGTATTGCCTTTATCTAAATAATAAATATCAGATGCAGAAGTGAGACAACTGCTTTAAGTTCCTGGAACCCATTCCAACTGAAGGATGAGTTCCTATAGATCTATAGCTGTTACTTTTTAGATAGAAAAGCAAATAAGGGGATATGCTTAGAAAAATCTTATGGTAGTGAAATAGCAAGGTTTTAAGTCAAATGCAATTTATTGTGTATAATCCAGAAATATAGATTTTGTTCTGCTACTTTGCCTAAATTATAAGCAAATTGGTAAAAGATTCTTTCTACCTAAATGGTAGAAATATCACCTATAATGGTGATGGACAGGATAGCTGTAGGGGCGTGTGAGGAGGCTATGCTTTTTTTTATATAGGTGAACTTTAACCTTTTTATTTATAATTTAAGGAAAGTAGCTCATAAGTCGATATTTTTCAATGACTTCAATCCTTGAACAATATCAAGGTTTTATAGCTGAACATTGACAGCGCTTGTTTCTTCCAATAAATTTATAGTACTAAAAATTATCTCTGCTGTTGAGATATATATTTATTATCTTTAAATACACTTGATATACTTGACAGACCTTCTCTTTAGAGGTAAAACGGATATGTTTAATTAATGGAGGCTAAATCAAAGAGGAGAATAAGTTCTATAAGTAAAGATTGTGTCAATAACTTTCTAGAAACATGCTTAGGTTCCTTGGGCCCAGTGAAAGTAAAGAATGTATTCCTAGGGGTAAAGACAACATCATTATATTATGACATATGTGTTTATCTAGGTTGCCTCACATTAGCAAAGAGCACTTATCATGCAGTGTAAAGTTAATTACAGGCATTTACTATTTTATTGTCACTTTTTTAGTTGCCACATTTGCTAGCTTGATTCATTTTTCCAGAACACTATGCATTGCTCATTTCCATAGTTATGACCACCCTACAATCCAGCAGCAGTGGCCATTCTTGCACAATATAGGACAATACACTGGCCTAGTTGAGCTCCCATAGTCCCGTCCACTAGAGAGGCCACAGCTTTTTCCTATAGTGTGCAAGCAAGACCATTGCTGATGGATAGCAGGGTGTTTGTAACCGTGGAAACACGCAGTGTATAATATGATAGGAAAATGAATGCAACCAGCAAAGGAAGCAATAGTAATATATTAGGAGCAGTATTGCCTTTATCTAAATAATAAATATCAGATGCAGAAGTGAGACAACTGCTTTAAGTTCCTAGGACCCATTCCAACTGAAGGATGAGTTCCTATAGATCTATAGCTGTTACTTTTTAGATAGAAAAGCAAATATGGGGATATGCTTAGAAAAATCTTATGGTAGTGAAATAGCAAGGTTTTAAGTCAAATGCAATTTATTGTGTATAATCCAGAAATATAGATTTTGTTCTGCTACTTTGCCTAAATTATAAGCAAATTGGTAAAAGATTCTTTCTACCTAAATGGTAGAAATATCACCTATAATGGTGTTGGACAGGATAGCTGTAGGGGCGTGTGAGGAGGCTATGCTTTTTTTTTTATAGGTGAACTTTAACCTTTTTATTTATAATTTAAGAAAAGTAGCTCATAAGTCGATATTTTTCAATGACTTCAATCCTTGAACAATATCAAGGTTTTATAGCTGCACATTGACAGCGCTTGTTTCTTCCAATAAATTTTATAGTACTAAAAATTATCTCTGCTGTTGAGATATATATTTATTATCTTTAAATACACTTGATATACTTGACAGGCCTTCTCTTTAGAGGTAAAACGGATATGTTTAATTAATGGAGGCTAAATCAAAGAGGAGAATAAGTTCTATAAGTAAAGATTGTGTCAATAACTTTCTAGAAACATGCTTAATTTCCTTGGGCCCAGTGAAAGTAAAGAATGTATTCCTAGGGGTAAAGACAACATCATTATCTTATGACATATGTGTTTATCTAGGTTGCCTCACTTTAGCAAAGAGCACTTATCATGCAGTGTAAAGTTAATTACAGGCATTTACTATTTTATGGTCACTTTTTTAGTTGCCACATTTGCTAGCTTGATTCATTTTTCCAGAACACTATGCATTGCTCATTTCCATAGTTATGACCACCCTACAATCCAGCAGCAGTGGCCATGCTTGCACAATATCGGACAATACACTGGCGTAGTTGAGCTCCCATAGTCCCGTCCACTAGAGAGGCCATTGCTTTTTCCTATAGTGTGCAAGCAAGACCATTGCTGATGGATAGCAGGGTGTTTGTAACCGTGGAAACACGCAGTGTATAATATGATAGGAAAATGAATGCAACCAGCAAAGGAAGCAATAGAATTAATTGAAATATATTAGGAGTAGTATTGCCTTTATCTAAATAATAAATATCAGATGCAGAAGTGAGACAACTGCTTTAAGTTCCTAGGACCCATTCCAACTGAAGGATGAGTTCCTATAGATCTATAGCTGTTACTTTTTAGATAGAAAAACAAATATGGGGATATGCTTAGAAAAATCTTATGGTAGTGAAATAGCAAGGTTTTAAGTCAAATGCAATTTATTGTGTATAATCCAGAAATATAGATTTTGTTCTGCTACTTTGCCTAAATTATAAGCAAATTGGTAAAAGATTCTTTCTACCTAAATGGTAGAAATATCACCTATAATGGTGATGGACAGGATAGCTGTAGGGGCGTGTGAGGAGGCTATGCTTTTTTTTTTATAGGTGAACTTTAACCTTTTTATTTATAATTTAAAAAAAGTAGCTCATAAGTCGATATTTTTCAATGACTTCAATCCTTGAACAATATCAAGGTTTTATAGCTGAACATTGACAGCGCTTGTTTCTTCCAATAAGTTTATAGTACTAAAAATTATCTCTGCTGTTGAGATATATATTTATTATCTTTAAATACACTTGATATACTTGACAGGCCTTCTCTTTAGAGGTAAAACGGATATGTTTAATTAATGGAGGCTAAATCAAAGAGGAGAATAAGTTCTATAAGTAAAGATTCTGTCAATAACTTTCTAGAAACATGCTTAGGTTCCTTGGGCCCAGTGAAAGTAAATAATGTATTCCTAGGGGTAAAGACAACATCATTATCTTATGACATATGTGTTTATCTAGGTTGCCTCACTTTAGCAAAGAGCACTTATCATGCAGTGTAAAGTTAATTACAGGCATTTACTATTTTATGGTCACTTTTTTAGTTGCCACATTTGCTAGCTTGATTCATTTTTCCAGAACACTATGCATTGCTCATTTCCATAGTTATGACCACCCTACAATCCAGCAGCAGTGGCCATGCTTGCACAATATAGGACAATACACTGGCCTAGTTGAGCTCCCATAGTCCTGTCCACTAGAGAGGCCACAGCTTTTTCCTATAGTGTGCAAGCAAGACCATTGCTGATGGATAGCAGGGTGTTTGTAACCGTGGAAACACGCAGTGTATAATATGATAGGAAAATGAATGCAACCAGCAAAGGAAGCAATAGAATTAATTGTAATATATTAGGAGTAGTATTGCCTTTATCTAAATAATAAATATCAGATGCAGAAGTGAGACAACTGCTTTAAGTTCCTGGCACCCATTCCAACTGAAGGATGAGTTCCTATAGATCTATAGCTGTTACTTTTTAGATAGAAAAGCAAATATGGGGATATGCTTAGAAAAATCTTATGGTAGTGAAATAGCAAGGTTTTAAGTCAAATGCAATTTATTGTGTATAATCCAGAAATATAGAGTTTGTTCTGCTACTTTGCCTAAATTATAAGCAAATTGGTAAAAGATTCTTTCTACCTAAATGGTAGAAATATCACCTATAATGGTGATGGACAGGATAGCTGTAGGGGCGTGTCAGGAGGCTATGCTTTTTTTTTATAGGTGAACTTTAACCTTTTTATTTATAATTTAAGGAAAGTAGCTCATAAGTCGATATTTTTCAATGACTTCAATCCTTGAACAATATCAAGGTTTTATAGCTGAACATTGACAGCGCTTGTTTCTTCCAATAAATTTATAGTACTAAAAATTATCTCTGCTGTTGAGATATATATTTATTATCTTTAAATACACTTGATTTAATTGACAGGCCTTCTCTTTAGAGGTAAAACGGATATGTTTAATTAATGGAGGCTAAATCAAAGAGGAGAATAAGTTCTATAAGTAAAGATTGTGTCAATAACTTTCTAGAAACATGCTTAAGTTTCTTGGGGCCAGTGAAAGTAAAGAATGTATTCCTAGGGGTAAAGACAACATCATTATCTTATGACATATGTGTTTATCTAGGTTGCCTCACTTTAGCAAAGAGCACTTATCATGTAGTGTAAATTTAATTACAGTCATTTACTATTTTATGGTCATTTTTTTAGTTGCCACATTTGCTAGCTTGATTCATTTTTCCAGAACACTATGCATTGCTCATTTCCATAGTTATGACCACCCTACAATCCAGCAGCAGTGGCCATGCTTGCACAATATCGGACAATACACTGGCCTAGTTGAGCTCCCATAGTCCCGTCCACTAGAGAGGCCATTGCTTTTTCCTATAGTGTGCAAGCAAGGCCATTGCTGATGGATAGCAGGTGTTTGTAACCGTGGAAACACGCAGTGTATAATATGATAGGAAAATGAATGCAACCAGCAAAGGAAGCAATAGAATTAATTGTAATATATTAGGAGTAGTATTGCCTTTATCTAAATAATAAATATCAGATGCAGAAGTGAGACAACTGCTTTAAGTTCCTGGGACCCATTCCAACTGAAGGATGAGTTCCTATAGATCTATAGCTGTTACTTTTTAGATAGAAAAGCAAATATGGGGATATGCTTAGAAAAATCTTATGGTAGTGAAATAGCAAGGTTTTAAGTCAAATGCAATTTATTGTGTATAATCCAGAAATATAGATTTTGTTCTGCTACTTTGCATAAATTATAAGCAAATTGGTAAAAGATTCTTTCTACCTAAATGGTAGAAATATCACCTATAATGGTGATGGACAGGATAGCTGTAGGGGCGTGTGAGGAGGCTATGCTTTTTTTTTTATAGGTGAACTTTAACCTTTTTATTTATAATTTAAGGAAAGTAGCTCATAAGTCGATGTTTTTCAATGACTTCAATCCTTGAACAATATCAAGGTTTTATAGCTGAACATTGACAGCGCTTGTTTCTTCCAATAAATTTATAGTACTAAAAATTATCTCTGCTGTTGAGATATATATTTATTATCTTTAAATACACTTGATATACTTGACAGGCCTTCTCTTTAGAGGTAAAACGGATATGTTTTTTTTAATGGAGGCTAAATCAAAGAGGAGAATAAGTTCTATAAGTAAAGATTGTGTCAATAACTTTCTAGAAACATGCTTAAGTTCCTTGGGCCCAGTGAAAGTAAAGAATGTATTCCTAGGGGTAAAGACAACATCATTATCTTATGACATATGTGTTTATCTAGGTTGCCTCACTTTAGCAAAGAGCACTTATCATGCAGTGTAAAGTTAATTACAGGCATTTACTATTTTATGGTCACTTTTTTAGTTGCCACATTTGCTAGCTTGATTCATTTTTCCAGAACACTATGCATTGCTCATTTCCATAGTTATGACCACCCTACAATCCAGCAGCAGTGGCCATGCTTGCACAATATCGGACAATACACTGGCCTAGTTGAGCTCCCATAGTCCCGTCCACTAGAGAGGCCATTGCTTTTTCCTATAGTGTGCAAGCAAGACCATTGCTGATGGATAGCAGGGTGTTTGTAACCGTGGAAACACGCAGTGTATAATATGATAGGAAAATGAATGCAACCAGCAAAGGAAGCAATAGTAATATATTAGGAGCAGTATTGCCTTTATCTAAATAATAAATATCAGATGCAGAAGTGAGACAACTGCTTTAAGTTCCTGGGACCCATTCCAACTGAAGGATGAGTTCCTATAGATCTATAGCTGTTACTTTTTAGATAGAAAAGCAAATATGGGGATATGCTTAGAAAAATCTTATGATAGTGAAATAGCAAGGTTTTAAGTCAAATGCAATTTATTGTGTATAATCCAGAAATATAGATTTTGTTCTGCTACTTTGCCTAAATTATAAGCAAATTGGTAAAAGATTCTTTCTACCTAAATGGTAGAAATATCACCTATAATGGTGTTGGACAGGATAGCTGTAGGGGCGTGTGAGGAGGCTATGCTTTTTTTTTTATAGGTGAACTTTAACCTTTTTATTTATAATTTAAGGAAAGTAGCTCATAAGTCGATATTTTTCAATGACTTCAATCCTTGAACAATATCAAGGTTTTATAGCTGAACATTGACAGCGCTTGTTTCTTCCAATAAATTTATAGTACTAAAAATTATCTCTGCTGTTGAGATATATATTTATTATCTTTAAATACACTTGATATACTTGACAGGCCTTCTCTTTAGAGGTAAAACGGATATGTTTAATTAATGGAGGCTAAATCAAAGAGGAGAATAAGTTCTATAAGTAAAGATTGTGTCAATAAATTTCTAGAAACATGCATAGGTTCTTTGGGCCCAGTGAAAGTAAAGAATGTATTCCTAGGGGTAAAGACAACATCATTATTTTATGACATTTGTGTTTATCTAGGTTGCCTCACTTTAGCAAAGAGCACTTATCATGCAGTGTAAAGTTAATTACAGGCATTTACTATTTTATGGTCACTTTTTTAGTTGCCACATTTGCTAGCTTGATTCATTTTTCCAGAACACTATGCATTGCTCATTTCCATAGTTATGACCACCCTACAATCCAGCAGCAGTGGCCATGCTTGCACAATATAGGACAATACACTGGCCTAGTTGAGCTCCCATAGTCCCGTCCACTAGAGAGGCCACAGCTTTTTCCTTAAGTGTGCAAGCAAGACCATTGCTGATGGATAGCAGGGTGTTTGTAACCGTGGAAACAAGCAGTGTATAATATGATAGGAAAATAAATGCAACCAGCAAAGGAAGCAATAGAATTAATTGAAATATATTAGGAGTAGTATTGCCTTTATCTAAATAATAAATATCAGATGCAGAAGTGAGACAACTGCTTTAAGTTCCTGGGACCCATTCCAACTGAAGGATGAGTTCCTATAGATCTATAGCTGTTACTTTTTAGATAGAAAAGCAAATAAGGGGATATGCTTAGAAAAATCTTATGGTAGTGAAATAGCAAGGTTTTAAGTCAAATGCAATTTATTGTGTATAATCCAGAAATATAGATTTTGTTCTGCTACTTTGCCTAAATTATAAGCAAATTGGTAAAAGATTCTTTCTACCTAAATGGTAGAAATATCACCTATAATGGTGATGGACAGGATAGCTGTAGGGGCGTGTGAGGAGGCTATGCTTTTTTTTTTATAGGTGAACTTTAACCTTTTTATTTATAATTTAAGGAAAGTAGCTCATAAGTCGATATTTTTCAATGACTTCAATCCTTGAACAATATCAAGGTTTTATAGCTGAACATTGACAGCGCTTGTTTCTTCCAATAAATTTATAGTACTAAAAATTATCTCTGCTGTTGAGATATATATTTATTATCTTTAAATACACTTGATATACTTGACAGACCTTCTCTTTAGAGGTAAAACGGATATGTTTAATTAATGGAGGCTAAATCAAAGAGGAGAATAAGTTCTATAAGTAAAGATTGTGTCAATAACTTTCTAGAAACATGCTTAGGTTCCTTGGGCCCAGTGAAAGTAAAGAATGTATTCCTAGGGGTAAAGACAACATCATTATATTATGACATATGTGTTTATCTAGGTTGCCTCACATTAGCAAAGAGCACTTATCATGCAGTGTAAAGTTAATTACAGGCATTTACTATTTTATTGTCACTTTTTTAGTTGCCACATTTGCTAGCTTGATTCATTTTTCCAGAACACTATGCATTGCTCATTTCCATAGTTATGACCACCCTACAATCCAGCAGCAGTGGCCATTCTTGCACAATATAGGACAATACACTGGCCTAGTTGAGCTCCCATAGTCCCGTCCACTAGAGAGGCCACAGCTTTTTCCTATAGTGTGCAAGCAAGACCATTGCTGATGGATAGCAGGGTGTTTGTAACCGTGGAAACACGCAGTGTATAATATGATAGGAAAATGAATGCAACCAGCAAAGGAAGCAATAGTAATATATTAGGAGCAGTATTGCCTTTATCTAAATAATAAATATCAGATGCAGAAGTGAGACAACTGCTTTAAGTTCCTAGGACCCATTCCAACTGAAGGATGAGTTCCTATAGATCTATAGCTGTTACTTTTTAGATAGAAAAGCAAATATGGGGATATGCTTAGAAAAATCTTATGGTAGTGAAATAGCAAGGTTTTAAGTCAAATGCAATTTATTGTGTATAATCCAGAAATATAGATTTTGTTCTGCTACTTTGCCTAAATTATAAGCAAATTGGTAAAAGATTCTTTCTACCTAAATGGTAGAAATATCACCTATAATGGTGTTGGACAGGATAGCTGTAGGGGCGTGTGAGGAGGCTATGCTTTTTTTTTTATAGGTGAACTTTAACCTTTTTATTTATAATTTAAGAAAAGTAGCTCATAAGTCGATATTTTTCAATGACTTCAATCCTTGAACAATATCAAGGTTTTATAGCTGCACATTGACAGCGCTTGTTTCTTCCAATAAATTTTATAGTACTAAAAATTATCTCTGCTGTTGAGATATATATTTATTATCTTTAAATACACTTGATATACTTGACAGGCCTTCTCTTTAGAGGTAAAACGGATATGTTTAATTAATGGAGGCTAAATCAAAGAGGAGAATAAGTTCTATAAGTAAAGATTGTGTCAATAACTTTCTAGAAACATGCTTAATTTCCTTGGGCCCAGTGAAAGTAAAGAATGTATTCCTAGGGGTAAAGACAACATCATTATCTTATGACATATGTGTTTATCTAGGTTGCCTCACTTTAGCAAAGAGCACTTATCATGCAGTGTAAAGTTAATTACAGGCATTTACTATTTTATGGTCACTTTTTTAGTTGCCACATTTGCTAGCTTGATTCATTTTTCCAGAACACTATGCATTGCTCATTTCCATAGTTATGACCACCCTACAATCCAGCAGCAGTGGCCATGCTTGCACAATATCGGACAATACACTGGCGTAGTTGAGCTCCCATAGTCCCGTCCACTAGAGAGGCCATTGCTTTTTCCTATAGTGTGCAAGCAAGACCATTGCTGATGGATAGCAGGGTGTTTGTAACCGTGGAAACACGCAGTGTATAATATAATAGGAAAATGAATGCAACCAGCAAAGGAAGCAATAGAATTAATTGTAATATGTTAGGAGTAGTATTGCCTTTATCTAAATAATAAATATCAGATGCAGAAGTGAGACAACTGCTTTAAGTTCCTGGGACCCATTCCAACTGAAGGATGAGTTCCTATAGATCTATAGCTGTTACTTTTTAGATAGAAAAGCAAATATGGGGATATGCTTAGAAAAATCTTATGGTAGTGAAATAGCAAGGTTTTAAGTAAAATGCAATTTATTGTGTATAATCCAGAAATATAGATTTTGTTCTGCTACTTTGCCTAAATTATAAGCAAATTGGTAAAAGATTCTTTCTACCTAAATGGTAGAAATATCACCTATAATGGTGATGGACAGGATAGCTGTAGGGGCGTGTGAGGAGGCTATGCTTTTTTTTTTATAGGTGAACTTTAACCTTTTTATTTATAATTTAAAAAAAGTAGCTCATAAGTCGATATTTTTCAATGACTTCAATCCTTGAACAATATCAAGGTTTTATAGCTGAACATTGACAGCGCTTGTTTCTTCCAATAAATTTATAGTACTAAAAATTATCTCTGCTGTTGAGATATATATTTATTATCTTTAAATACACTTGATATACTTGACAGACCTTCTCTTTAGAGGTAAAACGGATATGTTTAATTAATGGAGGCTAAATTAAAGAGGAGAATAAGTTCTATAAGTAAAGATTGTGTCAATAACTTTCTAGAAACATGCTTAGGTTCCTTGGGCCCAGTGAAAGTAAAGAATGTATTCCTAGGGGTAAAGACAACATCATTATATTATGACATATGTGTTTATCTAGGTTGCCTCACTTTAGCAAAGAGCACTTATCATGCAGTGTAAAGTTAATTACAGGCATTTACTATTTTATGGTCACTTTTTTAGTTGCCACATTTGCTAGCTTGATTCATTTTTCCAGAACACTATGCATTGCTCATTTCCATAGTTATGACCACCCTACAATCCAGCAGCAGTGGCCATGCTTGCACAATATCGGACAATACACTGGCCTAGTTGAGCTCCCATAGTCCCGTCCACTAGAGAGGCCATTGCTTTTTCCTATAGTGTGCAAGCAAGACCATTGCTGATGGATAGCAGGGTGTTTGTAACCGTGGAAACACGCAGTGTATAATATGATAGGAAAATGAATGCAACCAACAAAGGAAGCAATAGTAATATATTAGGAGTAGTATTGCCTTTATCTAAATAATAAATATCAGATGCAGAAGTGAGACAACTGCTTTAAGTTCCTAGGACCCATTCCAACTGAAGGATGAGTTCCTATAGATCTATAGCTGTTACTTTTTAGATAGAAAAGCAAATATGGGGATATGCTTAGAAAAATCTTATGGTAGTGAAATAGCAAGGTTTTAAGTCAAATGCAATTTATTGTGTATAATCCAGAAATATAGATTTTGTTCTGCTACTTTGCCTAAATTATAAGCAAATTGGTAAAAGATTCTTTCTACCTAAATGGTAGAAATATCACCTATAATGGTGTTGGACAGGATAGCTGTAGGGGCGTGTGAGGAGGCTATGCTTTTTTTTTTATAGGTGAACTTTAACCTTTTTATTTATAATTTAAGAAAAGTAGCTCATAAGTCGATATTTTTCAATGACTTCAATCCTTGAACAATATCAAGGTTTTATAGCTGCACATTGACAGCGCTTGTTTCTTCCAATAAATTTTATAGTACTAAAAATTATCTCTGCTGTTGAGATATATATTTATTATCTTTAAATACACTTGATATACTTGACAGGCCTTCTCTTTAGAGGTAAAACGGATATGTTTAATTAATGGAGGCTAAATCAAAGAGGAGAATAAGTTCTATAAGTAAAGATTGTGTCAATAACTTTCTAGAAACATGCTTAATTTCCTTGGGCCCAGTGAAAGTAAAGAATGTATTCCTAGGGGTAAAGACAACATCATTATCTTATGACATATGTGTTTATCTAGGTTGCCTCACTTTAGCAAAGAGCACTTATCATGCAGTGTAAAGTTAATTACAGGCATTTACTATTTTATGGTCACTTTTTTAGTTGCCACATTTGCTAGCTTGATTCATTTTTCCAGAACACTATGCATTGCTCATTTCCATAGTTATGACCACCCTACAATCCAGCAGCAGTGGCCATGCTTGCACAATATCGGACAATACACTGGCGTAGTTGAGCTCCCATAGTCCCGTCCACTAGAGAGGCCATTGCTTTTTCCTATAGTGTGCAAGCAAGACCATTGCTGATGGATAGCAGGGTGTTTGTAACCGTGGAAACACGCAGTGTATAATATAATAGGAAAATGAATGCAACCAGCAAAGGAAGCAATAGAATTAATTGTAATATGTTAGGAGTAGTATTGCCTTTATCTAAATAATAAATATCAGATGCAGAAGTGAGACAACTGCTTTAAGTTCCTGGGACCCATTCCAACTGAAGGATGAGTTCCTATAGATCTATAGCTGTTACTTTTTAGATAGAAAAGCAAATATGGGGATATGCTTAGAAAAATCTTATGGTAGTGAAATAGCAAGGTTTTAAGTAAAATGCAATTTATTGTGTATAATCCAGAAATATAGATTTTGTTCTGCTACTTTGCCTAAATTATAAGCAAATTGGTAAAAGATTCTTTCTACCTAAATGGTAGAAATATCACCTATAATGGTGATGGACAGGATAGCTGTAGGGGCGTGTGAGGAGGCTATGCTTTTTTTTTTATAGGTGAACTTTAACCTTTTTATTTATAATTTAAAAAAAGTAGCTCATAAGTCGATATTTTTCAATGACTTCAATCCTTGAACAATATCAAGGTTTTATAGCTGAACATTGACAGCGCTTGTTTCTTCCAATAAATTTATAGTACTAAAAATTATCTCTGCTGTTGAGATATATATTTATTATCTTTAAATACACTTGATATACTTGACAGACCTTCTCTTTAGAGGTAAAACGGATATGTTTAATTAATGGAGGCTAAATTAAAGAGGAGAATAAGTTCTATAAGTAAAGATTGTGTCAATAACTTTCTAGAAACATGCTTAGGTTCCTTGGGCCCAGTGAAAGTAAAGAATGTATTCCTAGGGGTAAAGACAACATCATTATATTATGACATATGTGTTTATCTAGGTTGCCTCACTTTAGCAAAGAGCACTTATCATGCAGTGTAAAGTTAATTACAGGCATTTACTATTTTATGGTCACTTTTTTAGTTGCCACATTTGCTAGCTTGATTCATTTTTCCAGAACACTATGCATTGCTCATTTCCATAGTTATGACCACCCTACAATCCAGCAGCAGTGGCCATGCTTGCACAATATCGGACAATACACTGGCCTAGTTGAGCTCCCATAGTCCCGTCCACTAGAGAGGCCATTGCTTTTTCCTATAGTGTGCAAGCAAGACCATTGCTGATGGATAGCAGGGTGTTTGTAACCGTGGAAACACGCAGTGTATAATATGATAGGAAAATGAATGCAACCAGCAAAGGAAGCAATAGTAATATATTAGGAGCAGTATTGCCTTTATCTAAATAATAAATATCAGATGCAGAAGTGAGACAACTGCTTTAAGTTCCTAGGACCCATTCCAACTGAAGGATGAGTTCCTATAGATCTATAGCTGTTACTTTTTAGATAGAAAAGCAAATATGGGGATATGCTTAGAAAAATCTTATGGTAGTGAAATAGCAAGGTTTTAAGTCAAATGCAATTTATTGTGTATAATCCAGAAATATAGATTTTGTTCTGCTACTTTGCCTAAATTATAAGCAAATTGGTAAAAGATTCTTTCTACCTAAATGGTAGAAATATCACCTATAATGGTGTTGGACAGGATAGCTGTAGGGGCGTGTGAGGAGGCTATGCTTTTTTTTTTATAGGTGAACTTTAACCTTTTTATTTATAATTTAAGAAAAGTAGCTCATAAGTCGATATTTTTCAATGACTTCAATCCTTGAACAATAACAAGGTTTTATAGCTGCACATTGACAGCGCTTGTTTCTTCCAATAAATTTTATAGTACTAAAAATTATCTCTGCTGTTGAGATATATATTTATTATCTTTAAATACACTTGATATACTTGACAGGCCTTCTCTTTAGAGGTAAAACGGATATGTTTAATTAATGGAGGCTAAATCAAAGAGGAGAATAAGTTCTATAAGTAAAGATTGTGTCAATAACTTTCTAGAAACATGCTTAATTTCCTTGGGCCCAGTGAAAGTAAAGAATGTATTCCTAGGGGTAAAGACAACATCATTATCTTATGACATATGTGTTTATCTAGGTTGCCTCACTTTAGCAAAGAGCACTTATCATGCAGTGTAAAGTTAATTACAGGCATTTACTATTTTATGGTCACTTTTTTAGTTGCCACATTTGCTAGCTTGATTCATTTTTCCAGAACACTATGCTTTGCTCATTTCCATAGTTATGACCACCCTACAATCCAGCAGCAGTGGCCATACTTACACAATATCGGACAATACACTGGCCTAGTTGAACTGCCATTGTCCCGTCCACTAGAGAGGCCACTGCTTTTTCCTATAGTATGCAAGCAAGTCCATTGCTGATGGATAGCAGGGTGTTTGTAACCGTGGAAACAAGCAGTGTATAATATGATAGGAAATTTAATGCAGCCAGCAAAGGAAGCAATAGAATTAATTGTAATATATTAGGAGTAGTATTTCCTTTGTCTAAATAATAAATATCAGATGCAGAAGTGAGACAACTGCTTTAATTTCCTGGGACCCAGTCCAACTGAAGGATGAATTTCTATAGATCAATAGCTGTTACTTTTTAGATAGAAAAGCAAATATGGGGATATGATTAGAAAAATATTATGGTAGTGAAATAGCAAGGTTTTAAGTCAAATGCAATTTATTGTGTATAATTTAAGATTTTCCTAGCTATTGTAACGGAAAATATAGATTTTATTGAAGACAGGAGGCGAACATTGTGCTTAACTTTCTTTTACTACTCCCATAGCAGCAAGAACTATTACAACAGGTGAATGAAAGTTTTTTCAAAACAGGTAATCAGTATGTAAATGAGGACTCACAGGTAGCCAATCAATAAGCATCCCAGTTTATATAAGGTGAAGAGAGCATAGACCCCTCCTCTTTCTTGATGACGACCAGAGAAGGAGTGGATCCGGTTTGAAGTAATCCGAATAATGCAATCATGGAATAGTCGTACGTTTAGACGATAGGAAACTGGAGTAACAGGAACTTTTGAGGATGTATGAAACAGTGAATTATCCAGGATGTTCTAGTATGCTACGGAGATAAAATATATACAGTTAGGGTTGGGTTAATAGGGAGGGACAATGTTCGCCTCCTGTCTTCAATAAAATCTATATTTTCCGTTACAATAGCTAGGAAAATCTTACATTTTATTGCAACAGGAGGCTCTCATTGTGCAAGTTTAAAGCTAAGTAATAAAGATTCATAACATAGACATAGAGACATGAGAGTCAGGTTTGAAATAAAACGTTTTAAAAGTGGATTCTGAAGACCAGTCTGCGGCCTTCAGAATATCAGAGAGGGAGCCTCCTTTTTGGAATACTTTAGTTGATACTGCGCCTCGAACTGAATGGGCACCAAAGATTGATGTGTTAATCCCAGCCATCTGCATGGTGAGCTTAACCCATCTGGATAGCGTAGGAGAGGATACCGGAAGATGTGGTTTACGAAAAGAGATAAGAAGTTGGGACGCTCGAGGGGTGCGTAGAGTTTGGGTCATAAGTTCATATGTCTTTACACAAAGGACAACACATAATTTATTATGGGAGGGGAAAGCTGGGTAGAAGACCGTGTGTAGATTGGTTTTGGTTCGTCTAACAATACGGAAGCTTACTCCGTTAGGGCTAAAAGATCTGTTAGAGATGTCCAACGCTCTGACGTCTGAGACTCTTAATAGAGATGAGACATAAGAGAACCGTGACTTTAAAGGAAAGTAGTTTTAGGGATAGGTGTTCGTTGTCTTCCCAAGATGAGAAGAGGTTTAGAAGGAGGGTAACATCCCAAGTAGAATGATATCTAGGCGCAGGGGGATTCCTAAAACGTATGCCCTTCATAAGTCTGCAGACCATCGGGTGTTTACCAACAGGGATGGAGTTAACGGGGGTATGTTCCGATGATATGGCAGATCGGTAAAGGTTTATGGTTCTATAGGCTTTTCCTGATTCAAAGGATGCGGATAAAAAATTTAAGATGTGTGTAATAGATGCATGAACAGGATCCAAGTTCCGTTGAGAGCACCAATGAAGCCACATTTTCCAGGCTGATCTATAAGCCTTTCTGGTACCTGGTGCCCATGCGTCAGAGAGGATGTCGAGAGTAGAATGTGAAAGGCTGTGATCGAATCTTGATTGCCCGAGATCAACCAGGCTACTAATGATAGGTGTCCCGACAAGATCAGAGGATGAGGATGTCCTGAAGGATCTTGGAGGAGATCCTGGGAAAGTGGGAGAATTCTTGGAATATCTATGGCCAGGCTGAGTAGAGTGGGGAACCATGTTTGAGACGGCCACCAAGGAGTGATGATCACTAATGTGGATCTCTGGGATATCGTCTGAAGCAGAACTCTGGGGATTAAAGCGAAGGGGGGAAAACATAAAGGCGTCTCTGTGGCCAGATTTGGGGAAGGGCATCCATGGCCAGAGAATCCGAATCTGGGTGCCAGCTGAAAAAGATGGGTAGTTGGGTGTTTAGTCGTGACGCAAATAGATCCATGTGGAGGGGACCCCATAAGTTGTTGATTTGTTGGAAAAGGAGAGGATTCGGTTGCCAGTCGCTGGAATCCGATAGGTAACGGGAGTTCCAATCGGCAACCGAATTGATCAAACCCGGAATGTATTCTTTCAGGGTAATGTCCTTGTCCAAGCAGAAATGCCAAAAATCCTTGGCAATGTCGCTCAACATTTTGGAAGTGGTGCCCCCTAAACGATTGATGTACTGTACTGCAGCAATATTTTCCATACACAGTAGGATGCAGCAGTGTGACTTGTCTTTCGCAAAACTCTTCAGAGCGAAAAAAGCTGCCAGGAGATCCAAGCAGTTGATGTGTAGGAGAGATTCTGTTTCTGACCATTTCGCTCCTGTGGAATAAGGGCTGCAACGAGCGCCCCAGCCTGATTGACTGGCGTCTGATTCTAGGACCAGATCTGGTAAGGAATTGAATATCATTTTCCCATTCCAGATCTGGATGTGTTGGAGCCACCATAGAAGTTCTTCTTTGGCTTCTGGAGATAGGGGAATTTTGTTGGAATATTGTAGGCCTTCCCGTAGATGTTGTGCCTTGAGTCGTTGAAGGGCGTAGTGTAAGGGGGCGGGAAAGATGGCTTGTATGGAGGCCAATAACTGCCCTACTATCCGTGCAATAGTGCATAGGGATACCAAATGTTTGTTTAATACTGATCAGATTTCCTTCCGAATCAGGGAGAATTTCCTGGTAGGGAGACTCAGGAGAGCTGAAACAGTATTTATATTGAAACCTAGAAATTCTATTTCCTTGGATGGGGAAAGAATGGATTTCTTGGAATTGATTAGGAACCCCAGATTGGTGAGAAGGGATAATGTCCACTGTGCATGAAGTCGAATTAGAGGAAGGGACTGTGCCATAATTAGGATGTCGTCCAAATAGATGATTAGACGCACACCCCGGGATCTTAATGATGAGATCACTGGTTTCATTAGCTTGGTGAAGCACCAAGGGGCCGATGATAGGCCGAATGGGAGGCAAGTAAATTGCCATTTTTGGTCGTTCCAAAAGAATTGTAGGTAAGATTGATGGTGAGGGTGTATAGGAACAGTAAGATAGGCGTCTTTTAGGTCTTTATGAGCCAATCCTGAGGGAGTAACAAGTCCCTGAGAAGATGGATTCCATCCATTTTGAAGTGATGGTAAGTTACAAAGTCGTTGAGGGTTCTTAAATTTATGACCGGTCTGTCACCCCCATCTTTCTTTTTTACTAGAAAGATGTTGCTGATGAAACCCGGTGATAGGAGTAGAACTTGGATGATGGCTCCTTTGTAGAAGAGATCTTTTATCTCTGATTCTATGAGGTTTTGGTCTGTGGTAGAGAAGAGTATTGGTTGAGGTATGTGGTTCTGGGATGGAGGGGATAGGAAATCTATTTGATAACCTGAGATAGTATTCAGGATCCATGAGTCTGAGGTTAGCGATACCCAAGTCTGGAAAAAATGTTCTTCCCCCTATGGGTATGTGGGAATAGTTTAGGGTAGAAAAGCTTACCTGATGATGGTCTTGATCTAGGGAAGCCTCGATGGCCTCGGGCTCTCTATGGGCGTCTTCTGGTAGGGAAGAATGGTGTAGGTATGGCAGAAGATGTGGAGGTGGTAGGTATGTTTTCTGTGTGGTAAGGGGCCTGTTGAGACTGTCTGAAGTATGAGGTTCGGCTGGGAAAGCGACCCCTGCCTTTCCCAGCCCTGCCAAAATTTTTTGGTTGCCCTACTTTTCTAAGGGATGTTTTTGCTTTGTCGAGAGAGGTAAATACTCCAACAAATTTTCCAATTTCTTTAATGTGGGTGTCTCCGAAGAGAAGACCCTCTGCCGAGGAATCTGGTTCTGAGTTAGCCAGGTGAGAAAGCTGTGGGTCCAGCTTCATTAAGACATTTTGTCTTCTCTCTGCGCTGATGGCAGAATTAAAATTGCCAAAGAAGCATATGGCTCTTTGG
Source organism: Bufo bufo (assembly GCF_905171765.1). Lineage (NCBI taxonomy): Eukaryota > Metazoa > Chordata > Amphibia > Anura > Bufonidae > Bufo > Bufo bufo. The sequence continues at coordinate 146,501,054 of NC_053395.1, read as the reverse complement.
ACCCAGCCGCGGAGTACTGCAGTATCTACTTGTTGGCCTGTAGCGGCAGCTTGTTCGAAAAGGTCTAGTATTTTTGTTAGAGGTCGTAATAGGTCTAGGAGTTTGTCTTGACATAATTTGAAGGACCTGTCCAGGCCTCTTTTGGGATTTCTACCCGTTTTATTTAGGTATTTGGTGATGATGGGGTCTAATTCCGGAGTCTGGGAAATTTTCTGAGGCAGGGTAGGTCTCGGACACTCCGCTTTCAATTTATTCCTGGAAGCTTTGTCTAGGGATTTGTTGACCCATAAAGATAAGAATTTTAAGATTTGAGAGTTGGGAACCCACTCCCCAGATCTGGGGTGTTTTATTTGGTCAGGGCTGAAAAAGGCCCTGACTATCTAGTATTAAAGAGTCCGAGAGCTGAATAGCTGGGACTGACTCGTCAGGATTATCTGATGAGTCCTCTTCAGAATAAAAAGGCAATCCGTCTTCCGAGTCAGAGTCAGACTCACTGGAAGGGGATATGGAAGACATTTCTTTGTAAGAGATTTTCTTAGCCCTCTTACTGGCTGTCATAGCCCGGCTATTAGTCTCCTCACGGGCGGAGGGTCCTTTGTGTGATTTTTCGCCACCTTTATCATTACCGCTTAAGATATGCGGGTTTTCATTGGGCATTTGACCCATCCCCATGGTCTGGGTTTTAGAAATATTGGGGATATTAGGGTCGCTACAGAACCTCCTCTTTCTGGCAATCTTGCCTGATTTTTTTTAAATCCTTTAGCTAATTCCGCAATGGAATCTTCTGCGGAAAGGAAGTTATCGGAAGGGGTAGAAGGGTAGACCTGAGGTGTTCTTTGGTCTATTACTAAAGAAAGAGATTTTGAAATGGAGTCTTGGAGAGAAACCATGGCAGATTGTATGGCCACTGATACTGATCTAGAAACAGATTGGTCCACCATATGTTGGATGGACTCCGTGGTTGCTACCTCATAGTTAACCCGCATTGGTTGACTAGTCGGTTGTTCTTGTGAGGGATTCATGTTGCTAATGTGTGAGGAAAGATAAGGGAAAGTAAAACTGGAGTAAATAGGAGAGATATGTAAATTACATTAAATATATATATATAGAAATATATGTGTGTATATATATATATATATATATATATATATATAGAAATGACTGTATTAGGTATACTTACAGAGGAAATTAGGTAAGTTATGTAATTAATTATGTGATTAATTAGTCAAGGGTATTCAGTGAGAGGTGTGGAGTATGCTCTGTGAGGTGAAGAGACGCACTCTGAGGAGAAATCGGGAGCGCGCGCGAATTACCATACAGATTAAGCAGAGCGCCCGAAATCTCGCGATATCCGAGATTACGGCGTTCAGTGTGAGATGGCGCTTCTGAACGCAATGGGGCGAACGGGAGACTCGTATAGAGGGAATAGAAGTAAGACAGACAACGTTCAGGTTGAAATGGAGTGACAGAAAAGAGCAGAAGATTATAATAGTGGTTAAAGCAAAAAATTCTTATGCGCTTGTGGAATTAACAGCGATAGGGGATTCAATAGCCAACATATAGGTAATACGAATATAATTTAAACGATTAAAGCAAATAATTTGCAAATTTTTACCACAGAAATGAATTATAATAACAGAAGAAAAAATCTATACGTATCTCTTGTTTGGGAGCAGCAAGAAAGAGGAGGGGTCTATGCTCTCTTCACCTTATATAAACTGGGATGCTTATTGATTGGCTACCTGTGATTCCTCATTTACATACTGATTACCTGTTTTGAAAAAACTTTCATTCACCTGTTGTAATAGTTCTTGCTGCTATGGGAGTAGTAAAAGAAAGTTAAGCACAATGAGAGCCTCCTGTTGCAATAAAATCCAGAAATATAGAGTTTGTTCTGCTACTTTGCCTAAATTATAAGCAAATTGGTAAAAGATTCTTTCTACCTAAATGGTAGAAATATTACCTATAATGGTGATGGACAGGATAGCTGTAGGGGCGTGTGAGGAGGCTATGCTTTTTTTTCATATAGGTGAACTTTAACCTTTTTATTTATAATTTAAGGAAAGTAGCTCATAAGTCGATATTTTTCAATGACTTCAATCCTTGAACAATATCAAGGTTTTATAGCTGAACATTGACAGCGCTTGTTTCTTCCAATAAATTTATAGTACTTAAAATTATCTCTGCTGTTGAGATATATTTTTATTATCTTTAAATACACTTAATATACTTGACAGGCCTTCTCTTTAGAGGTAAAACGGATATGTTTAATTAATGGAGGCTAATCAAAGAGGAGAATAAGTTCTATAAGTATAGATTGTGTCAATAACTTTCTAGAAACATGCTTAAAGGGAACCTGTCACCAGTTTTATGGTGTCCTAACTAAGGGCAACATAAATAAGTGACTGATTCTCTTAGCAAAATGCTGGGTCACTTTCTTTAATTGACCCAGTCAATCTGCCAACATCTTGTATTGAAAAGCTCCAGCTGATAATGATGAGTCATGAATATTCATGAGCTCCTGACTCTCCCCGCCCACCTGCTGCTGAATGACAGTTTGTTTCCATATGAACCAGTAGCAGGTGGGCAGGAGAGTGGCTATAGCTGTGAATTAAATATACGCTGGACTCAATGACATCACGCCGGACTCAAATCAGCTCATTAGCATGTGGCATCTTTGTGTATATATTATGAGGTAACCATCTGTCACACCAGTAAGTGAATACATCTAAGGTACTTTTTAGTAGTTAATGATTGTATATAATTAGTTCGATTATAATCAAATATCCACATGACAGGTTCCCTTTAAGTTTCTTGGTCCCAGTGCAAGTGAAGAATGTATTCCTAGGGGTAAAGACATCATCATTATCTTATTACATATGTGTTTATCTAGGTTGCCTCACTTTAGCAAAGAGCACTTATCATGCAGTGTAAAGTTAATTACAGGGATTTACTATATTATGGTCACTTTCAGTTGCCACTTTTGCTAGCTTGATTCATTTTTCCAGAACACTATGCATTGCTCATTTCCATAGTTATGACCACCCTACAATCCAGCAGCAGTGGCCATGTTTGCACAATATCGGACAATACACTGGCCTAGTTGAGCTCCCATAGTCCCGTCCACTAGAGAGGTTACTTTTTTTTCCTATAGTGTGCAAGCAAGACCATTGCTGATGGATAGCAGGGTGTTAGTAACCGTGGAAACAAGCAGTGTATAATATGATAGGAAAATTAATGCAGCCAGCAAAGGAAGCAATAGAGTTAATTGTAATATATTAGGAGTAGTATTTCCTTTGTCTAAATAATAAATATCAGATGCAGAAGTGAGACAACTGCTTTAAGTTCCTGGGACCCAGTCCAACTGAAGGATGAGTTCCTATAGATCAATAGCTGTTACTTTTCAGATAGAAAGGCAAATATGGGGATATGCTTAGAAAAATCTTATGGTAGTGAAATGGCAAGGTTTTAAGTCAAATGCAATTTATTGTGTATAATCCAGAAATATAGAGTTTGTTCTGCTACTTTGCCTAAATTATAAGCAAATTGGTAAAAGATTATTTCTACCTAAATGGCAGAAATATCACCTATAATGGTGATGGACAGTATAGCTGTAGGGGCGTGTGAGGAGGCTATGCTTTTTTTTTTATAGGTGAACTTTAACCTTTTTATTTATAATTTAAGGAAAGTAGCTCATAAGTCGATATTTTTCAATGACTTCAATCCTTGAACAATATCAAGGTTTTATAGCTGAACATTGACAGCGCTTGTTTCTTCCAATAAATTTATAGTACTAATAATTATAGTATCTCTGTTCTTAAGATATAGTTTTATTATCTTTAAATACACTTGATATACTTGACAGGCCTTCTCTTTAGAGGTAAAACGGATATGTTTAATTAATGGAGGCTAAATCAAAGAGGAGAATAAGTTCTATAAGTAAAGATTGTGTCAATAACTTTCTAGAAACATGCTTAAGTTCCTTGGACCTAGTGCAAGTAAAGAATGTATTCCTAGAGGTAAAGACCACATCAATATCTTATTAGAGATGTGTTTATCTAGGTTGCCTCACTTTAGCAAAGAGTACTTTATCCTGCAGTGTAAAGTTAATAACAGGCATTTACTATTTTGTGGTCACTTTTTCAGTTGGATCGCACAGGCAGTCGGCACCTGCGCGAGATTTCCGGCGGACGAAATGGAGATTCCAGGTGCATAGCTTGAATGAATTAGTTGACGTAGCGGAGGGGGCGGCGCCGTTCAACTGGGTTGTGGTACGATATTTCATGATTAGGCCAGGCTAAGCACTACAGGGGGGCGTTACTGGGCTCATAAGATGAAAAATAACGCCCCTCTGGGCTCCTTCAAGGTTCATTTGTATTATACAAAAAGCGCTTTTTTAACAAAATTAAACCATGAAGAGAAGAAAGAAGACCACTGCAGTAAATAATGTAGTTTATTGAACATGGCAACGGTGATAGCTTAATATGTTCAAACCAGGTGACAGATTTCTTTTAAAGTGGTTTGCCACTTTCTCGTTACTTTTAACCAATATGTAGGTAAGATAACTATATGACACTAATATAGCTTTCTTTGGAGTTTGCTGTATTTCAGAAATCATGTCCCTTTTTGGGCTCATCTTCTGTGCTGTCCACACAGGAGACCTGTCCATAAGTTGGCCGCTAATGGAGGGTCATGTCACCAGGCAAAAATAACTCTAGACACATTGCTCAGCCTTCTCCAATCAAATACACCACATCTGCTATCTGAACTTGCAATGTTGAGAGTTTAGTGCAGGTGCAGTGTGTTTGAATGGAGAAGAATGAGTGATTTGCCTGGTAACATGACCCTCTATCAGCAGCCATTTTATGGACAGAACCTCTCTGTGGATAGCCCAAAAAAACTTTATAAACATGGTGGTATACATTATGAAATATAGAAAATGGTGCAGAATATCAAAGACTATATTAGTAAGTGCCATCCAGTCGTCTTACAAACACAATGATCAACAGTTCCCAGAAAGTGGTATATTGGGTTGTGACAGCCCACCTGTTTATTGTATATGGAAGTGGTGCTCCAACTGATAGACACACCCAGTCTATAAAATACAAGGTAATTATAAAATGTAGGTTAGTTGTGCACACCTCATATGGAAGTATATTTATATACGTAGACTTTTCTGGTATATAACATTCAATATTTATTATACATATATAGAAAGTATCTTGGATGTCTATATATCGCTGCCAGTACCCAAAGTAGTCAAAAGTATATGTTGTTATACTCCTTCCATTATTTATATGTGATTTAAATAGAATAGAAAAAAATAAATAATAATTTTGAATTTATTTTTAGCAAATTTGTGCAAAAATATTGCAAAAATATACCTTGTGAGTGAAAAAAATATATATATGTGAAAAAATATATATAAGTGCTCCAATGTGGTAAAATATAGGAGTATTCCTTTCTGATGGTATTCCATTCTGACAATATTTTTGGAATGCAGCAATATATAGAGACATGCAAGAAGACAGCAAATAAAACATTTAATACAATATTAGGGATTCAATATAAAATATAAAATTCAGGATGTTATAATATAAACCTTTTTCAGAGGTTTTTTTTTTAAAAAGTCACTTTTTTTTCACAAAAAAATTCTAATTTGTTTTTCCAAAATTTCAATATTTTTTTTCTATTCTATTTAAATCACATGGATATTCACATATAAATAATGGAAGGAGTATAACAACATATACTTTGTGACTACTTTGGGTACTGGCAGCGATATATAGACATCCAAGATACTTTCTATATATATGTATAATAAATATTGAATGTTATATATCAGAAAAGTCTACGTATATAAATATACTTCCATATGAGGTGTGCACAACTAACCTACATTTTATAGTTCCCAGAAAGTGGCCATCCCCTTTAAGTTCAAGAAAGAGCATCATTTTTCTAGATGCAAGGATTCCAGAGATAAATCTTCTCCTGTACTGTGCTGTTCAGACATTTCTAGTTCTAAGGATGAAAGGAGGTAAACCTTTTTTTCCTTTTCAAAATGTGGATCAGCTATTAAAACAATTAGGGCTACCATGAACATTGAAGACTCTTAGGAGGTTCGGTCAGTTCAGGATCTAATGTTTGAGGGGTTGAAAGAAATAAAGTAAAGCTCCTTTTTCATTCATAGAAATGTGGTAGCGCAGGGGGCGGACTGGCCATAGACCATTGCCCATGAGGCGGACTGGCCATGGACCATTGCCCATGAGTAGGGTTGAGCGAACCCGAACTGTAAAGTTCGAGTTCGTACCGAACTTTAGGATTTTTGGACCCCGAACCCGAACATTTCCGTAAAAGTTCGGGTTCGGTTTTCGGCGCTTTCCTAGCGCTATTTGAAAGGCTGCACAGCAGCCAATCAACAAGCGTCATACTACTTGCCCCAAGAGGCCATCACAGCCATGTTTAGTAATGGAATGGCTGTAATTGGCCAGAGCAGCATGTGACCCAGGCTCTATATAAGCTTGAGTCACATAGTGCTGCACGTCACTCTGCTGTTACAAGTGTAGGGAGAGGATGCTGCTGGACTTGTGATTTCAGGGAGAGAATAGGAGAGAATCTAACTCAGCGATCTACACACAAATAGTTGTGTGGGTGCAGGGCACTATCGTTTTACCCTGCCCTGAGCTCATTGACCAAAAAATACTAACTTTTAGAATTCTGTTAGTTAGGTGGGTGGTGGCGGCGGTCATTTTATGCATGCTCAGTGCACCAGCACTGCATCTGAGCTTTTGGGACATTGCAAATCACCATTTTTTGGGGGGCAAACTACAACATCTGGATTATTTTGTTAGCAAAAAATGACTTTTTTGGCAATCTGCAACATCTGGATTAGTCAGTGTGCAATTTAAGCTAGACATACACCCATCATTTTCTAGGGTTTTAAAAACACACAATTTTAAATTCAAGTTTAATATATACAGCTTTCATATTTTGTTAGCAAAAAAAGACTTTTTTGGCAATCTACAACATCTGGATTAGGGCTCTTTCACACTTGCGTTGTTCTTTTCCGGCATAGAGTTCCGTCGTCGGGGCTCTATGCCGGAAAAATCCTGATCAGGATTATCCCAATGCATTCTGAATGGAGAGAAATCTGTTCAGGATGCATCAGGATGTCTTCAGTTCAGGACCGGAACGTTTTTTGGCCGGAGAAAATACCGCAGCATGCTGCGCTTTTTGCTCCGGCCTAAAATCCTGAACACTTGCCGCAAGGCCGGATCCGGAATTAATGCCCATTGAAAGGCATTAATCCAGATCCGGCCTTAAGCTAAACGTCGTTTCGGCGCATTACCGGATCCGACGTTTAGCTTTTTCTGAATGGTTACCATGGCTGCCAGGACGCTATAGTCCTGTTTGCCATGGTAAAGTGTAGTGGGGAGCGGGGGAGCAGTATAATTACCGTCCGTGCGGCTCCCGGGGTGCTTCAGAGTGACGTCAGGGCGCCCACGCGCATGGATGACGTGATCGCATGGATCACGTCATCCATGCGCATGGGGCGCTCTGACTTCATTCTGGAGCGCCCCGGGAGCCGCACGGATGGTAAGTATACTGCTCCCCCGCTCCCCAATACTACTACGGCAACCAGGACTTTAATAGCGTCCTGGCTGCCATAGTAACACTGAACGCATTTTGAAGACGGATCAGTCTTCAAATGCTTTCAGTTCACTTGCGGTGTTATGGATCCAGCGGGCACTTCCGGCAAATGGAGTACACGACGGATCCGGACAACGCAAGTGTGAAAGAGCCCTTAGTCAGTGTGCAATTTAAGCTAGAAATACACCCATTATTTTCTGGGTTTTGAAAAACACACTTTTTTTCTCCAAAAACAGTATTTTCCAGATCTTCAAGTGTTAAATTCAAGTTTAATATATACAGCTTTCATATTCTGTTAGCAAAAAAAGACTTTTTTGGCAATCTATACATCTATATTAGTCAGTGTGCAATTTAAGGTACAAATACACCCATCATTTTCTGGGGTTTGAAAAACACAATTATTTTTTTTTTTTTTAAACAGTAAATTCCAGATCTGCAAGTGTTAAATTCAAGTTTAATATATACAGCTTTCATATTCTTTTAGCAAAAAAAGACTTTTTTGGCAATCTACAACATCTGTATTAGTCAGTGTGCAATTTAAGGTAGAAATACACCCATCATTTTCTGGGGTTTGAAAAACACACTCTTTTGACAAAAAACTGTATTTTCAGGCCTTGCAGCATCAGCACGTGTGAAATTACAGGCTTATATAATGCTATCAAATTCAGTTTTTAAACAAACACTAATTTGGGCATAAAAAATTTAGTTGGCAGCCTTTGATGCAGATGTCAATGTGAGATACACCCTTAATACATTTGGGTTACATTCAGAGATTTTAAATACCGCCATTTGGTGCACCAATATTAAATTCAGGCCTACACTGGTTCAGGCCCTGTGAGATACCCCCTCTACATACCGGGGTTTGAATTAGGCATTTGAAATACAGCCATTTGAAATACAGCATTTTTGTGCAAAGATATATTTACTTCAGGCCAACAGAGGTTCAGGCCCTGTGAGATACCACCTCTACATACATGGCTTTGAATTAGGCATTTGAAATACAGCCATTTGAAATACAGCCTTTTTGTGCAAAGAAATATTTACTTCAGGCTTACAGAGGTTCAGCCCTGTGAGATACTACCTCTACATACAGGGGTTTGAATTAGGCATTTAAAATACAGCCATTTTATGCAAAGATATATTTACTGCAGGCGTACAGAGGTTCAGGCCCTCTGAGATACTACCTCTACATACAGGGGTTTGAATTAGGCATTTGAATGACAGCCATTTGAAATACAGCCTTTTTGTGCAAAGATATATTTACTTCAAGCCTACAGAGGTTCAGGCCCTCCTGTGAGATACTACCTCTACATACAGGGGTTTGAATTAGGCATTTGAAATACAGCCATTTGAAATACAGCCTTTTTGTGCAAAGATATATTTACTGCAGGCCTCTGAGATACTACCTCTACATATAGGGGTTTGAATTAGGCATTTGAAATACAGCCATTTGAAATACAGCCTTTTCGTGCAAAGATATAATTACTGCAGGCCTACAGAGGTTCAGGCCCTCTGAGATACTACCTCTACATACAGGGGTTTGAACTAGGCATTTGAAATACAGCTATTTGAAATACAGCCTTTTTGTGCGAAGATATATTTACTTCAGGCCTACAGAGGTTCAGCCCTGTGAGATACTACCTCTACATACAGGGGTTTGAATTAGGCATTAAAAATACAGCCATTTTATGCAAAGATATATTTACTGCAGGCGTACAGAGGTTTAGGCCCTCTGAGATACTACCTCTACATACAGGGGTTTGAATTAGGCATTTGAAATACAGCTATTTGAAATACAACCTTTTTCTGCAAAGATATATTTACTTCAGGCCTACAGAGGTTCATGCCCTGTGAGATACCACCTCTACATACAGGGGTTTGAATTAAGCATTTGAAATACAGCCATTTGAAATACAGCCATTTGAAATACAGCCATTTTGTGCAAAGATATATTTACTGCAGGCAAACAGAGGTTCAGGCCCTCTGAGATACTACCTCTACATACAGGGGTTTGAATTAGGCATTTGAAAAACAGCCATTTGAAATACAGCCTTTTTGTGCAAAGATATATTTACTGCAGGCCTACAGAGGTTCAGGCCCTGTGAGATACCACCTCTACATACAGGGGTTTGAATTAGGCATTTAAAATACCGCCATTTTGTGCAAAGATATATTTACTGCAGGCCTACAGAGGTTCAGGCCCTCTGAGATACTACCTACACATACAGGGGTTTGAATTAGGCATTTGAAATAGAGCCATTTAAATACAGCCTTTTTGTGCAAAGAAATATTTACTGCAGGCCTACAGAGGTTCATGCCCTGTGAGATACCACCTCTACATACAGGGGTTTGAATTAGGCATTTGAAATACAGCCATTTGAAATACAGCATTTTTGTGCAAAGATATATTAATTTCAGGGCTACAGAGGTTCAGGCCCTGGGAGATACCACCTCTACATACAGGGGTTTGAATTAGGCATTTGAAATACAGCCATTTTGTGCAAAGATATATCTACTGCAGGCCTACAGAGGTTCAGGCCCTCTGAGATACTACCTCTACATACAGGGGTTTGAAATGGGCATTTGAAATACAGCCATTTGAAATACAGCATTTTTGTACAAAGATATATTTACTTCAGGCCTACAGAGGTTCAGGCGCTGTGAGATACCACCTCTACATACAGGTATTTAAATTAGGCATTTGAAATACAGCCATTTTGTGCAAAGATATATTTACTGCTGGGCTACAGAGGTTCGGGCCCTCGGAGATACTACCTCTACATTCAGGGGTTTTAATTAGGCATTTGAAATACAGCCTTTTTGTGCAAAGATATATTTACTTTAGGCCTACAGAGGTTCAGGCCCTGTGAGATACCACCTCTACATACAGGAGTTTAAATTAGGCATTTGAAATACAGCCATTTGAAATACAGCCATTTTGTGCAAAGATATATTTACTGCAGGCCTACAGAGGTTCAGGTCCTCTGAGATACTACCTCTACATAAAGGGGATTGAATTAGACATTTGAAATACAGCCATTTGAAATAAAGACTTTTTGTGCAAAGAAATATTTATTCAGGCCTACAGAGGTACAGGCCCTCTGAGATACTACCTCTACATACAGGGGTTTGAATTAGGCATTTGAAATACAGCCATTTGAAATACAGCCTTTTTGTGTAAAGATATATTTACTTCAGGCCTACAGAGGTTAAGGACCTCTGAGATACTACCTCTACATACAGGGGTTTGAATTAAGCATTTGAAATACAGCCATTTGAAATACAGCATTTTTGTGCAAAGATATATTTACTCCAGGCCTACAGAGGTTCAGGCCCTGTGAGATACCACCTCTACATACATGGCTTTGAATTAGGCATTTGAAATACAGCCATTTAAAATACAGCCTTTTTGTGCAAAGAAATATTTACTTCAGGCTTACAGAGGTTCAGGCCCTCTGAGATACTACCTCTACATACAGGGGTTTGAACTAGGCATTTGAAATACAGCTATTTGAAATACAGCCTTTTTGTGCAAAGATATATTTACTTCAGGCCTACAGAGGTTCAGCCCTGTGAGATACTACCTCTACATACAGGGGTTTGAATTAGGCATTTAAAATACAGCCATTTTATGCAAAGATATATTTACTGCAGGCGTACAGAGGTTCAGGCCCTTTGAGATACTACCTCTACATACAGGGGTTTGAATTAGGCATTTGAATGACAGCCATTTGAAATACAGCCTTTTTGTGCAAAGATATATTTACTTCAAGCCTACAGAGGTTCAGGCCCTCCTGTGAGATACTACCTCTACATACAGGGGTTTGAATTAGGCATTTGAAATACAGCCATTTGAAATACAGCCTTTTTGTGCAAAGATATATTTACTGCAGGCCTCTGAGATACTACCTCTACATATAGGGGTTTGAATTAGGCATTTGAAATACAGCCATTTGAAATACAGCCTTTTCGTGCAAAGATATAATTACTGCAGGCCTACAGAGGTTCAGGCCCTCTGAGATACTACCTCTACATACAGGGGTTTGAACTAGGCATTTGAAATACAGCTATTTGAAATACAGCCTTTTTGTGCGAAGATATATTTACTTCAGGCCTACAGAGGTTCAGCCCTGTGAGATACTACCTCTACATACAGGGGTTTGAATTAGGCATTTAAAATACAGCCATTTTATGCAAAGATATATTTACTGCAGGCGTACAGAGGTTTAGGCCCTCTAAGATACTACCTCTACATACAGGGGATTGAATTAGGCATTTGAAATGCAGCCATTTGAAATATAGCCTTTTTGTGCAAAGATATATTTACTGCAGGACTACAGAGGTTCAGGCCCTCTGAGATACTACCTCTACATACAGGGGTTTGAATTAGGCATTTGAAATACAGCTATTTGAAATACAACCTTTTTCTGCAAAGATATATTTACTTCAGGCCTACAGAGGTTCATGCCCTGTGAGATACCACCTCTACATACAGGGGTTTGAATTAAGCATTTGAAATACAGCCATTTGAAATACAGCCATTTTGTGCAAAGATATATTTACTGCAGGCCTACAGAGGTTCAGGCCCTCTGAGATACTACCTACACATACAGGGGTTTGAATTAGGCATTTGAAATAGAGCCATTTAAATACAGCCTTTTTGTGCAAAGATATATTTACTGCAGGCCTACAGAGGTTCATGCCCTGTGAGATACCACATCTACATACAGGGGTTTGAATTAGGCATTTGAAATACAGCCATTTGAAATACAGCATTTTTGTGCAAAGATATATTAATTTCAGGGCTACAGAGGTTCAGGCCCTGGGAGATACCACCTCTACATACAGGGGTTTGAATTAGGCATTTGAAATACAGCCATTTTGTGCAAAGATATATCTACTGCAGGCCTACAGAGGTTCAGGCCCTCTGAGATACTACCTCTACATACAGGGGTTTGAAATGGGCATTTGAAATACAGCCATTTGAAATACAGCATTTTTGTACAAAGATATATTTACTTCAGGCCTACAGAGGTTCAGGCGCTGTGAGATACCACCTCTACATACAGGTATTTAAATTAGGCATTTGAAATACAGCCATTTTGTGCAAAGATATATTTACTGCTGGGCTACAGAGGTTCGGGCCCTCGGAGATACTACCTCTACATTCAGGGGTTTTAATTAGGCATTTGAAATACAGCCTTTTTGTGCAAAGATATATTTACTTTAGGCCTACAGAGGTTCAGGCCCTGTGAGATACTACCTCTACATACAGGGGTTTGAATTAGGCATTTGAAATATAGCCTTTTAAAATACAGCCTTTTTGTGCAAAGATATATTTACTTCAAGCCTACAGAGGTTAAGGCCCTGTGAGATACCACCTCTACATACAGGAGTTTAAATTAGGCATTTGAAATACAGCCATTTTGTGCAAAGATATATTTACTGAAGGCCTACAAAGGTTCAGGTCCTCTGAGATACTACCTCTACATAAAGGGGTTTGAATTAGACATTTGAAATACAGCCATTTGAAATACAGCCTTTTTGTGCAAAGAAATATTCACTTCAGGCCTACAGAGGTTCAGGCCCTCTGAGATACTACCTCTACATACAGGGGTTTGAATTAGGCATTTGAAATACAGCCATTTAAAATATAGCCATTTTGTGCAAAGATATATCTACTGCAGGCCTACAGAGGTTCAGGCCCTCTGAGATACTACCTCTACATACAGGGGTTTGAAATTGGCATTTGAAATACAGCCATTTGAAATACAGCATTTTTGTGCAAAGATATATTTACTGCAGGCCTACAGAGGTTCAGGCCCTCTGAGATACTACCTCTACATTCAGAAGTTTGAATTAGGCATTTGAAATACAGCCATTTGAAATACAGCCTTTTTGTACAAAGATATATTTACTTTAGGCCTACAGAGGTTCAGGCCCTGTGATATACCACCTCTACATACAGGGATTTAAATTAGGCATTTGAAATACAGCCATTTGAAATACAGCCATTTTGTGCAAAGATATATTTACTGCTGGCATACAGAGGTTAAGGCCCTGTGAGATACCACCTCTACATACAGGGGTTTGAATTATGCATTTGAAATACAGCCATTTGAATTACAGCCTTTTTGTGCAAAGATATATTTACTGCAGGCCTCTGAGATACTACCTCTACATACAGGGGTTTGAATTAGGCATTTGAAATACAGCCATTTGAAATATAGCCATTTCGTGCAAAGATATATTTACTGTAGGCCTACAGAGGTTCAGGCCCTCTGAGATACTACCTCTACATAAAGGGGTTTGAATTACGCATTTGAAATACAGCCATTTAAAATACAGCCTTTTTGTGCAAAGATATATTTACTTCAAGCCTACAGAGGTTTAGGCCCTGTGAGATACAACCTCTTTATACAGGGGTTTAAATTAGGCATTTGAAATACAGCCATTTGAAAAATAGCCATTTTGTGCAAAGATATATTTACTGCAGGTCTACAGAGGTTCAGGTCCTCTGAGATACCACCTCTACGTACAGGGGTTTGAATTAGGCATTTGAAATACAGCCATTTGAAATATAGCATTTTTGTTCAAAGATATATTTACTTCAGGCCTACAGAGGTTCAGGCCCTGTGAGATACCACCTACACATACAGGGGTTTGAATTAGGCATTTAAAATACAGCCATTTTGTGCAAAGATATATTTACTGCAGGCCTACAGAGGTTCAGGCCCTCTGAGATACTACCTCTACATACAGGGGTTTGAATTAGGCATTTGAAATACAGCCATTTGAAATACAGCTTTTTTGTGCAAAGATATATTCACTTCAGGCCTACAGAGGTTCAGGCCCTGTGAGATACTACCTCTACATACAGGGGTTTGAATTAGGCTTTTGAAATACAGCATTTTTGTGCAAAAATATATTTACTTCAGGCCTACAGAGGTTCAGGCCCTGTGAGATACCACCTACACATACAGGGGTTTGAATTAGGCATTTAAAATACAGCCATTTTGTGCAAAGATATATTTACTGCAGGCCTACAGAGGTTCAGGCCCTCTGAGATACTACCTCTACATACAGGGGTTTGAATTAGGCATTTGAAATACAGCCATTTGAAATACAGCCTTTTTGTGCAAAGATATATTTACTGCAGGCGTACAGAGGTTCAGGCCCTGTGAGATACTACCTCTACATATAGGGGTTTGAATTAGGCAATTGAAATACAGCCATTTGAAATACAGCCTTTTTGTGCAAAGATATACACTCACCTAAAGAATTATTAGGAACACCTGTTCTATTTCTCATTAATGCAATTATCTAGTCAACCAATCACATGGCAGTTGCTTCAATGCATTTAGGGGTGTGGTCCTGGTCAAGACAATCTCCTGAACTCCAAACTGAATGTCAGAATGGGAAAGAAAGGTGATTTAAGCAATTTTGAGCGTGGCATGGTTGTTGGTGCCAGACGGGCCGGTCTGAGTATTTCACAATCTGCTCAGTTACTGGGATTTTCACGCACAGCCATTTCTAGGATTTACAAAGAATGGTGTGAAAAGGGAAAAACATCCAGTATGCGGCAGTCCTGTGGGCAAAAATGCCTTGTGGATGCTAGAGGTCCGAGGAGAATGGGCCGACTGATTCAAGCTGATAGAAGAGCAACGTTGACTGACATAACCACTCGTTACAACCGAGGTATGCAGCAAAGCATTTGTGAAGCCACAACACGCACAACCTTGAGGCGGATGGGCTACAACAGCAGAAGACCCCACCGGGTACCACTCATCTCCACTACAAATAGGAAAAAGAGGCTACAATTTGCACGAGCTCAACAAAATTGGACTGTTGAAGACTGGAAAAATGTTGCCTGGTCTGATGAGTCTCGATTTCTGTTGAGACATTCAAATGGTAGAGTCCGAATTTGGCGTAAACAGAATGAGAACATGTATCCATCCTCTGATGGCTACTTCCAGCAGGATAATGCACCATGTCACAAAGCTCAAATCATTTCAAATTGGTTTCTTGAACATGACAATAAGTTCACTGTACTAAAATAGCCCCCACAGTCACCAGATCTCAACCCAATAGAGCATCTTTGGGATGTGGTGGAACGGGAGCTTCGTGCCCTGGATGTGCATCCCTCAAATCTCCATCAACTGCAAGATGCTATCCTATCAATATGGGCCAACATTTCTAAAGAATGCTATCAGCACCTTGTAGAATCAATGCCACGTAGAATTAAGGCAGTTCTGAAGGCAAAAGGGGGTCCAACACCGTATTAGTATGGTGTTCCTAATAATTCTTTAGGTGAGTGTATTTACTTCAGGCCTACAGAGGTTCAGGCCCTCTGAGATACTACCTCTATATACAGGGGTTTGAATTAGGTATTTGAAATACAGCCATTTGAAATACAGCATTTTTGTGCAAAGATATATTTACTTCAGGCCTACAGAGGTTCAGGCCCTGGGAGATACCACCTCTACATACAGGGGTTTGAATTAGGCATTTGAAATACAGCCATTTGAAATACAGCCTTTTTGTGCAAATAAATATTTACTTCAGGCCTACAGAGGTTCAGGCTCTCTGAGATACTACCTCAACATACAGGGGTTTGAATTAGGCATTTGAAATACAGCCATTTGAAATACAGCCATTTTGTGCAAAGATATATTTACTTCAGGCCTACAGAGGTTAAGGCCCTGTGAGATACCACCTCTACATACAGGGGTTTGAATTAGGCATTTGAAATACAGCCATTTGAAATACAGCCATTTTGTGCAAAGATTTATCTACTGCAGGCCTACAGAGGTTCAGGCCCTCTGAGATACTACCTCTACATTCAGGGGTTTGAAATGGGCATTTGAAATACAGCCATTTGGAATACAGCATTTGTGTACAAAGATATACACTGCTCAAAAAAATAAAGGGAACACAAAAATAACACATCCTAGATCTGAATTAATTAAATATTCTCCTGAAATACTTTGTTCTTTACATAGTTTAATGTGCTGACAACAAAATCACACAAAAATAAGAAAATGGAAATCAAATTTTTCAACCCATGGAGGTCTGGATTTGGAGTCACACTCAAAATTAAAGTGGAAAAACACACTACAGCCTGATCCAACTTTGATGTAATGTCCTTAAAACAAGTCAAAATGAGGCTCAGTAGTGTGTGTGGCCTCCATGTGCCTGTATGACCTCCCTACAACGCCTGTGCATGCTCCTGATGAGGTGGCGGACGGTCTCCTGAGGGATCTCCTCCCAGACCTGGACTAAAGCATCTGCCAACTCCTGGACAGTCTGTGGTGCAACGTGACGTTGGTGAATAGAGCGAGACATGATGTCCCAGATGTGCCCAATTGGATTCAGGTCTGGGGAACAGGCAGGCCAGTCCATAGCAACAATGCCTTCGTCTTGCAGGAACTGCTGACACACTCCAGCCACATGAGGTCTAGCATTGTCTTGCATTAGGAGGAACCCAGGGCCAACCACACCAGCATATGGTCTCACAAGGGGTCTTAGGATCTCATCTCGGTACCTAATGGCAGTCAGGCTACCTCTGGCGAGCACATGGAGGGCTGTGCGGCCCTCCAAAGAAATGCCACCCCACACCATTACTGACCCAATGCCAAACCGGTCATGCTGGAGGATGTTGCAGGCAGCAGAACGTTCTCCACGGCGTCTCCAGACTCTGTCACGTCTATCACATGTGCTCAGTGTGAACCTGCTTTCATCTGTGAAGAGCACAGGGCGCCAGTGCCGAATTTGTCAATCTTGGTGTTCTCTGGCAAATGCCAAACGTCCTGCACGGTGTTGGGCTGTAAGCACAACCCCCACCTGTGGACGTCGGGCCCTCATATCACCCTCATGGAGTCTGTTTCTGACCGTTTGAGCAGACACATGCACATTTGTGGCCTGCTGGAGGTCATTTTGCAGGGCTCTGGCAGTGCTCCTCCTGTTCCTCCTTGCACAAAGGCAGAGGTAGCGGTCCTGCTGCTGGGTTGTTGCCCTCCTACGGCCTCCTCCACGTCTCCTGATGTACTGGCCTGTCTCCTGGTAGCGCCTCCATGCTCTGGACACTACGCTGACAGACACAGCAAACCTTCTTGCCACAGCTCGCATTGATGTGCCATCCTGGATAAGCTGCGCTACCTGAGCCACTTGTGTGGGTTGTAGACTCAGTCTCATGCTACCACTAGAGTGAAAGCACCGCCAGCATTCAAAAGTGACCAAAACATCAGCCAGGAAGCATAGGAACTGAGAAGTGGTCTGTGGTTACCACCTGCAGAACCACTCCTTTATTGGGGGTGTCTTGCTAATTGCCTATAATTTCCACCTGTTGTCTATCCCATTTGCACAACAGCATGTGAAATTGATTGTCACTCAGTGTTGCTTCCTAAGTGGACAGTTTGATTTCACGGAAGTGTGATTGACTTGGAGTTACATTGTGTTGTTTAAGTGTTCCCTTTATTTTTTTGAGCAGTGTATTTACTGCAGGCATACAGAGGTTCATGCCCTGTTAGATACCACCTCTACATACAGGGATTTGAATTAGGCATTTGAAATACAGCCATTTAAAATACAGCCATTTTGTGCAAAGATATATTTACTGCAGGCCTACAGAGGTTCAGGTCCTCTGAAATACTACCTCTACATAAAGGGGTTTGAATTAGACATTTGAAATACAGCCATTTGAAATAAAGACTTTTTGCGCAAAGAAATATTTATTCAGGCCTACAGAGGTACAGGTCCTCTGAGATACTACCTCTACATACAGGGGTTTGAATTAGGCATTTGAAATACAGCCATTTGAAATACAGCCTTTTTGTGTAAAGATATATTTACTTCAGGCCTACAGAGGTTAAGGACCTCTGAGATACTACCTCTACATACAGGGGTTTGAATTAGGCATTTGAAATACAGCCATTTGAAATACAGCATTTTTGTGCAAAGATATATTTACTTCAGGCCTACAGAGGTTCAGGCGCTGTGAGATACCACCTCTACATACAGGTATTTAAATTAGGCATTTGAAATACAGCCATTTGAAATACAGCCATTTTGTGCAAAGATATATTTACTGCTGGGCTACAGAGGTTCGGGCCCTCGGAGATACTACCTCTACATTCAGGGGTTTTAATTAGGCATTTGAAATACAGCCTTTTTGTGCAAATATATATTTACTTTAGGCCTACAGAGGTTCAGGCCCTGTGAGATACTACCTCTACATACAGGGGTTTGAATTAGGCATTTGAAATACAGCCTTTTAAAATACAGCCTTTTTGTGCAAAGATATATTTACTTCAAGCCTACAGAGGTTAAGGCCCTGTGAGATACCACCTCTACATACAGGAGTTTAAATTAGGCATTTGAAATACAGCCATTTGAAATACAGCCATTTTGTGCAAAGATATATTTACTGCAGGCCTACAAAGGTTCAGGTCCTCTGAGATACTACCTCTACATAAAGGGGTTTGAATTAGACATTTGAAATACAGCCATTTGAAATACAGCCTTTTTGTGCAAAGAAATATTCACTTCAGGCCTACAGAGGTTCAGGCCCTCTGAGATACTACCTCTACATACAGGGGTTTAAATTAGGCATTTGAAATACAGCCATTTGAAATATAGCCATTTTGTGCAAAGATATATCTACTGCAGGCCTACAGAGGTTCAGGCCCTCTGAGATACTACCTCTACATACAGGGGTTTGAAATTGGCATTTGAAATACAGCCATTTGAAATACAGCATTTTTGTGCAAAGATATATTTACTGCAGGCCTACAGAGGTTCAGGCCCTCTGAGATACTACCTCTACATTCAGAAGTTTGAATTAGGCATTTGAAATACAGCCATTTGAAATACAGCCTTTTTGTACAAAGATATATTTACTTTAGGCCTACAGAGGTTCAGGCCCTGTGATATACCACCTCTACATACAGGGATTTAAATTAGGCATTTGAAATACAGCCATTTGAAATACAGCCATTTTGTGCAAAGATATATTTACTGCTGGCATACAGAGGTTAAGGCCCTGTGAGATACCACCTCTACATACAGGGGTTTGAATTAGGCATTTGAAATACAGCCATTTGAATTACAGCCTTTTTGTGCAAAGATATATTTACTGCAGGCCTCTGAGATACTACCTCTACATACAGGGGTTTGAATTAGGCATTTGAAATACAGCCATTTGAAATACAGCCTTTTTCTGCAAAAATATATTTTTTCTTCAGGCCTACAGAGGTTCAGGCCCTGTGAGATACTACCTCTACATACAGGGGTTTGAATTAGGCATTTGAAATACAGCCATTTGAAATATAGCCATTTCGTGCAAAGATATATTTACTGTAGGCCTACAGAGGTTCAGGCCCTCTGAGATACTACCTCTACATAAAGGGGTTTGAATTACGCATTTGAAATACATCAAGAGCATAAATCACAGCAATGGTTTCTTTCAAGGGTGTTTATTTTTCAATGGGTATGCGGCAGAAGATTTTTATATTGTGCAAACGTTTTCGGCCGTATCTGGCCTTCGTCAGGCACTATGAAGATCACAATAAGGTAATTTCAGTAACATTTCATTTCCAGTCAATTTACATCATTGATTATAGGAACATCTTCATAATATACATATGTATGTCAAAAGGAAAAAGAAAAACAGTAAAATAAATAAATAAAAGTTTTGCCGTCCTTAGATTATACAGTTACTGGTCATGTAAATCACAATGGTGTAGGATCTCTGTTTTTCGGTTAAGGGAATTATATCACCGTTTATGTATTTTATATACACCTGGTCAAATTATCAGGGCATTATTATTGCTGATATTCTAGTTCAATATCTTTGTACACATTTCTACATTCAGGTACATCATCTGTCATTTCTCATTTTTCATTCTGATCCTCTACTAATCTGATCACTACATATTGCATCTCTCAATCTGATAGTAGTGTTCTAATGCATGTTGCATAAACCACAACACTTAAACCATGATCCTGATAGTAATATTATTTCGCATGATGTATAAAACATAACATAAAAAAACAAGAAAACACATAGGTAAACTTATAAGCAGGGTTATCCTTTAGCTAATCGCTACTTACCTGTGCCGCTGGAGGTAAACAGGGGAAGATGCTGTTATATGAGGAGCCTATGGCCGCCGAAATGTGCATATAGACGCATGTAGATGTGGTCAGGCTATGCTCTTTTATAAGAGCCTTGTGGTCGTCATAATAGGCTGAATCTATGCCAATTCGCGCTCAAATATCTGGTGGAACGCACCGATTGTATCCCGGTGCGTTCCACCGACCGGAAGTGATGTCAAAGGAAGGAGCGCACAGCTGGTATAGCCGTGCGTTCCACTAGCCGGAAGTGACGTGGATGGGTGAAGCGCATCGTTGGTGTCACGGTGCGCTTCAGAGGCCGGAAGAAGGTGTAGCAGTTGCGTTCCACCAGGTTCAGGATGGTATTACGTCACAGTGGGAATGACCAGCGAATTGGTTATAGATATATGCCTATAAGATAATATATATAAAAGAGAATATCTAAATGGCTCTATAGATACATGGCTAAAGTTATAACACAGTGTAATTACTCTATAGATATAAAAGAAAAAAGGATACCCCCTGCGGCACTGGGTGTAGTGTAGTATTCATGGAACCTGAGGAATTAAGGAAAGAATAAATTAGAATGAATTAGAATAAAAATGGAATGTTATAGGGTATCATCAATTATTTAGGTCCTTATGGTAATGTGACATCCTTGTATCCTGGTAGAGGAGACTCTCCAGTATAATATTGTCAGTAGATTGAGGTATGTTCCTGATCCAATGGTCCGGAGCGGAGACACACAAAAAAGGGGGGAATAAAGGATCCATGTAATTGTTGTCCAAATATAGAAGTACATTAAGTGAAGGATTGTATCTCGTATTCCCTATTAAGTCCTTTTGGCGTCATGGTCTGTAGGGTATGGATCCAAAATGCCTCCCTATGTTTCAGCGTCTTGGATCGATCGCCGCCTCTTCTTGATATTGGAATATGTTCGATTATTTGGAATTTTAATTGGGAAATACTGTGCTGTGCCTCATTGAAGTGATATGGAAGTGGTAACAGTAGATTTTGGCGGCGTATTGTGGATTTGTGTTGGCAAATCCTATCCCTTATAGTTTGTGTTGTTTCCCCTACGTACATAAGACCGCAGGGACATCTGATGGTGTATACAACGAAATCGGTCTCACATGTGAAGTAACCTTGGATTTTAAAAGGTTTACCTGTATGGGGATGGGATATAGATGGTCCTCTTTGTACATTTGTGCACTGTGCACAATGTAGACATGGGAAAGTGCCTGTTTTTCGTGTATGTAGAAGTATTTGTTTTTGTGGGAGTCTTGATGGTCCTATATCTGCCCTAACAAGGAGGTCTCTGAGGTTTTTAGGCCTTTGATTACAGGGAAGTATCGGGTTCTTGAATTCATCTACTTCGGGGTACGCTTTATGTAGGAGGGGCCAATGAGATTTGATTATATTTACTACCTTCCTAGTGCTGGGGTGAAATTTATGAACAAAGGGGATACGTTTGCCTAGTGGGGCACGTTTGTCTTTGGGATCTGGTATTTTAAGTAATTTTTGTGGGTAGCCTCTTTCCCGGAATCTCTTTTTCATTTCTGATTCACGTTCGTTTCTTGTGGTGGGGTCTGTCACTATGGATTGTACCCGTCTAAGTTGGGAGCCTGGAAGTGCTTTCATGGTGGTGGAAGGATGGAAGCTAGTAAAATGTAATAGGTTGTTACGGTCAGTTGATTTGCGGAACAGATCAGTGGTGAGGTATCCCAAGGAATCTACATGTACCATGGTGTCCAGAAAACTAATTGATTTCTTGTCATAATGTATGGTGAAGTCTAATTCCGGGTAGATGTTGCTGATGTATTCATGAAACTGAGTGAGTGTTTCGAGGGGGCCCTGCCAGATGCAAAATATGTCGTCTATGTATCGTTTCCATAGGCGACTATATTGTAAGAAAAGGGAGTTATTGTAAATGTATGTTTCCTCGACGTCTGACATATAGCAATTGGCGTAGGGAGGGGCCACATTGGACCCCATCGCTGTCCCTTGTGTCTGCATATAAAATGTGTCTTGGAATAGGAAAAAATTGTTCTGTAGGATGATTCTGAGTAAGTCGATGCAGAGGGAAATGATCTCGTTGTCTTGTTTATGCTGGTGTAGTAACTTGTGTACTGCTGTGATCCCTTTTTGATGTTCGATGGATGTATAAAGGCTCGTGACGTCCCATGTGACCAGAAAGATTTCTGTAGAGGGTGGTTTGAAATTCTGAATGATTTTGAGGAAGGACCCAGTGTCTAGTAGAAAGGATCTGGTCTGTTTAACTAGTGGGGTTAAGATTTTTTCTACAAATATAGCCAATGGTGATAGTAGTGAGTCTGTAGAGGCTACTATGGGGCGTCCTGGAGGGTTGGTCAGATTTTTATGAATTTTGGGCAGAATATAGAATACTGGCGTGATTGGATGTGACTTCATAAGGAAGTCAGCGGTTTTGGTGTCTATGATGTTATGAGTTTGGTAATGTAGGAGGGTTTCCTGTATGGTTTTGGTGATAGATAGGGAGGGGTTGCTTTTGAGTTCTTTGTAGACTGATGTGTCCTGTAGTTGTCTTTGAATCTCGGCTATATATTTGGACTTGTCCATTACTACTAGTGCCCCTCCTTTGTCGGCTGGTTTCAATATAAGGTGTTTGTATTCTTTTAATGTTTGGAGTGCCTGTCTTTCAGTGTTGGTAAGGTTGTTCTTGTATTTATATTTGCCTCTACGTGTCTCCTGTCTGAATCGCTCGATGTCTCGTTGGATTAGTTCTATGAACGTTTCAATGGCTGGATGTGTTTTGGTTGGAGAGAAAGTACTTTTATTACGTAGGCCTAACTCAGTGATTGATATTTTGGATGGTGTTGCTTGTGTGGTTCTGAGGGTCTCTTTAGAAAAATGTGCTCTCAAGCGGATGTTTCTAAAGAATCGTTGTAAGTCTAAGTCCAGCTGAAAGGTGTCCAAATGGTATGAAGGACAAAAGGATAGCCCTTTCTGCAATAGTTCCATTTCAGCTGGGCTTAATGATTCTGAGGAGATGTTAATCACAAGTGAGTGTGTTGTTGTGCTGGATATATCTACCTGGGAACGAGTTGTCATAGTAGACGTCTGATGGCCAGTAGCCTCCCCGCCTCGATGTCCTTGGTTGATGCCTCTGGTTCTGCGTTGGTTACGGTTTTGGTGTTGACGGTGTTCTCCACTAGATGTGGATCGCTGGGAATCAATTGATGAGGATCTCCTTGTCGGTTGGTTTCTCTCTGTCCAGTTATACACGTTATTGTTCCTGTAATCATCACAGTCTCTTAGGTACTTTTTCCTTTTGGTGATTTCTATGTCTTTTCTCGCCATGGCCAAGGTAGTGGAGAGCTTGTCCTGTAGTTTCTTATATTCATCTGTGGAGATGATGTCCTGCAGTTGTACTTCAATGGAACGGATTTTCGTCTTGGTTTCTGTGATTGTTGTCTGTAGATATTTAAGAGTTAGTGTCATAAGATCGAATGAACATTTGTTTAGGATATGTTCGAAATGCGTGCAGAATTCTGCGTTATCTTTGAAGAAAGTCGGACGGATTCTCATACGTAATCCTCTTGGTATACGTTGGGTCTTTATGTATTCAGCAAAGGTTATGCTATGTAGCTCATAGTTTTGGAGTCTTCTTGCTTCCCTTTCCAGATCTCTCGCCTTGAGGTCTGTCACGGGAGTCTGAAGGAATTCGTTCGACAGGGTTACCTGTGATAGAACCGTGGATACTTCTTCCTCGGTGTATGACAGGGTGTTATCTGCCATTGTGTTTAGTAGCAGAAGCCTTTTCCAAATTAGGGAATCATACGTTTTGTACCAAACTTTGTGGCTATTCTGCTAATTGCTGCTGTAGATAGGGTTCCCAACCCCGTAGTCATCAAGAGCATAAATCACAGCAATGGTTTCTTTCAAGGGTGTTTATTTTTCAATGGGTATGCGGCAGAAGATTTTTATATTGTGCAAACGTTTTCGGCCGTATCTGGCCTTCGTCAGGCACTATGAAGATCACAATAAGGTAATTTCAGTAACATTTCATTTCCAGTCAATTTACATCATTGATTATAGGAACATCTTCATAATATACATATGTATGTCAAAAGGAAAAAGAAAAACAGTAAAATAAATAAATAAAAGTTTTGCCGTCCTTAGATTATACAGTTACTGGTCATGTAAATCACAATGGTGTAGGATCTCTGTTTTTCGGTTAAGGGAATTATATCACCGTTTATGTATTTTATATACACCTGGTCAAATTATCAGGGCATTATTATTGCTGATATTCTAGTTCAATATCTTTGTACACATTTCTACATTCAGGTACATCATCTGTCATTTCTCATTTTTCATTCTGATCCTCTACTAATCTGATCACTACATATTGCATCTCTCAATCTGATAGTAGTGTTCTAATGCATGTTGCATAAACCACAACACTTAAACCATGATCCTGATAGTAATATTATTTCGCATGATGTATAAAACATAACATAAAAAAACAAGAAAACACATAGGTAAACTTATAAGCAGGGTTATCCTTTAGCTAATCGCTACTTACCTGTGCCGCTGGAGGTAAACAGGGGAAGATGCTGTTATATGAGGAGCCTATGGCCGCCGAAATGTGCATATAGACGCATGTAGATGTGGTCAGGCTATGCTCTTTTATAAGAGCCTTGTGGTCGTCATAATAGGCTGAATCTATGCCAATTCGCGCTCAAATATCTGGTGGAACGCACCGATTGTATCCCGGTGCGTTCCACCGACCGGAAGTGATGTCAAAGGAAGGAGCGCACAGCTGGTATAGCCGTGCGTTCCACTAGCCGGAAGTGACGTGGATGGGTGAAGCGCATCGTTGGTGTCACGGTGCGCTTCAGAGGCCGGAAGAAGGTGTAGCAGTTGCGTTCCACCAGGTTCAGGATGGTATTACGTCACAGTGGGAATGACCAGCGAATTGGTTATAGATATATGCCTATAAGATAATATATATAAAAGAGAATATCTAAATGGCTCTATAGATACATGGCTAAAGTTATAACACAGTGTAATTACTCTATAGATATAAAAGAAAAAAGGATACCCCCTGCGGCACTGGGTGTAGTGTAGTATTCATGGAACCTGAGGAATTAAGGAAAGAATAAATTAGAATGAATTAGAATAAAAATGGAATGTTATAGGGTATCATCAATTATTTAGGTCCTTATGGTAATGTGACATCCTTGTATCCTGGTAGAGGAGACTCTCCAGTATAATATTGTCAGTAGATTGAGGTATGTTCCTGATCCAATGGTCCGGAGCGGAGACACACAAAAAAGGGGGGAATAAAGGATCCATGTAATTGTTGTCCAAATATAGAAGTACATTAAGTGAAGGATTGTATCTCGTATTCCCTATTAAGTCCTTTTGGCGTCATGGTCTGTAGGGTATGGATCCAAAATGCCTCCCTATGTTTCAGCGTCTTGGATCGATCGCCGCCTCTTCTTGATATTGGAATATGTTCGATTATTTGGAATTTTAATTGGGAAATACTGTGCTGTGCCTCATTGAAGTGATATGGAAGTGGTAACAGTAGATTTTGGCGGCGTATTGTGGATTTGTGTTGGCAAATCCTATCCCTTATAGTTTGTGTTGTTTCCCCTACGTACATAAGACCGCAGGGACATCTGATGGTGTATACAACGAAATCGGTCTCACATGTGAAGTAACCTTGGATTTTAAAAGGTTTACCTGTATGGGGATGGGATATAGATGGTCCTCTTTGTACATTTGTGCACTGTGCACAATGTAGACATGGGAAAGTGCCTGTTTTTCGTGTATGTAGAAGTATTTGTTTTTGTGGGAGTCTTGATGGTCCTATATCTGCCCTAACAAGGAGGTCTCTGAGGTTTTTAGGCCTTTGATTACAGGGAAGTATCGGGTTCTTGAATTCATCTACTTCGGGGTACGCTTTATGTAGGAGGGGCCAATGAGATTTGATTATATTTACTACCTTCCTAGTGCTGGGGTGAAATTTATGAACAAAGGGGATACGTTTGCCTAAATAATTGATGATACCCTATAACATTCCATTTTTATTCTAATCTAAATAATTGATGATACCCTATAACATTCCATTTTTATTCTAATTCATTCTAATTTATTCTTTCCTTAATTCCTCAGGTTCCATGAATACTACACTACACCCAGTGCCGCAGGGGGTATCCTTTTTTCTTTTATATCTATAGAGTAATTACACTGTGTTATAACTTTAGCCATGTATCTATAGAGCCATTTAGATATTCTCTTTTATATATATTATCTTATAGGCATATATCTATAACCAATTCGCTGGTCATTCCCACTGTGACGTAATACCATCCTGAACCTGGTGGAACGCAACTGCTACACCTTCTTCCGGCCTCTGAAGCGCACCGTGACACCAACGATGCGCTTCACCCATCCACGTCACTTCCGGCTAGTGGAACGCACGGCTATACCAGCTGTGCGCTCCTTCCTTTGACATCACTTCCGGTCGGTGGAACGCACCGGGATACAATCGGTGCGTTCCACCAGATATTTGAGCGCGAATTGGCATAGATTCAGCCTATTATGACGACCACAAGGCTCTTATAAAAGAGCATAGCCTGACCACATCTACATGCGTCTATATGCACATTTCGGCGGCCATAGGCTCCTCATATAACAGCATCTTCCCCTGTTTACCTCCAGCGGCACAGGTAAGTAGCGATTAGCTAAAGGATAACCCTGCTTATAAGTTTACCTATGTGTTTTCTTGTTTTTTTATGTTATGTTTTATACATCATGCGAAATAATATTACTATCAGGATCATGGTTTAAGTGTTGTGGTTTATGCAACATGCATTAGAACACTACTATCAGATTGAGAGATGCAATATGTAGTGATCAGATTAGTAGAGGATCAGAATGAAAAATGAGAAATGACAGATGATGTACCTGAATGTAGAAATGTGTACAAAGATATTGAACTAGAATATCAGCAATAATAATGCCCTGATAATTTGACCAGGTGTATATAAAATACATAAACGGTGATATAATTCCCTTAACCGAAAAACAGAGATCCTACACCATTGTGATTTACATGACCAGTAACTGTATAATCTAAGGACGGCAAAACTTTTATTTATTTATTTTACTGTTTTTCTTTTTCCTTTTGACATACATATGTATATTATGAAGATGTTCCTATAATCAATGATGTAAATTGACTGGAAATGAAATGTTACTGAAATTACCTTATTGTGATCTTCATAGTGCCTGACGAAGGCCAGATACGGCCGAAAACGTTTGCACAATATAAAAATCTTCTGCCGCATACCCATTGAAAAATAAACACCCTTGAAAGAAACCATTGCTGTGATTTATGCTCTTGATGACTACGGGGTTGGGAACCCTATCTACAGCAGCAATTAGCAGAATAGCCACAAAGTTTGGTACAAAACGTATGATTCCCTAATTTGGAAAAGGCTTCTGCTACTAAACACAATGGCAGATAACACCCTGTCATACACCGAGGAAGAAGTATCCACGGTTCTATCACAGGTAACCCTGTCGAACGAATTCCTTCAGACTCCCGTGACAGACCTCAAGGCGAGAGATCTGGAAAGGGAAGCAAGAAGACTCCAAAACTATGAGCTACATAGCATAACCTTTGCTGAATACATAAAGACCCAACGTATACCAAGAGGATTACGTATGAGAATCCGTCCGACTTTCTTCAAAGATAACGCAGAATTCTGCACGCATTTCGAACATATCCTAAACAAATGTTCATTCGATCTTATGACACTAACTCTTAAATATCTACAGACAACAATCACAGAAACCAAGACGAAAATCCGTTCCATTGAAGTACAACTGCAGGACATCATCTCCACAGATGAATATAAGAAACTACAGGACAAGCTCTCCACTACCTTGGCCATGGCGAGAAAAGACATAGAAATCACCAAAAGGAAAAAGTACCTAAGAGACTGTGATGATTACAGGAACAATAACGTGTATAACTGGACAGAGAGAAACCAACCGACAAGGAGATCCTCATCAATTGATTCCCAGCGATCCACATCTAGTGGAGAACACCGTCAACACCAAAACCGTAACCAACGCAGAACCAGAGGCATCAACCAAGGACATCGAGGCGGGGAGGCTACTGGCCATCAGACGTCTACTATGACAACTCGTTCCCAGGTAGATATATCCAGCACAACAACACACTCACTTGTGATTAACATCTCCTCAGAATCATTAAGCCCAGCTGAAATGGAACTATTGCAGAAAGGGCTATCCTTTTGTCCTTCATACCATTTGGACACCTTTCAGCTGGACTTAGACTTACAACGATTCTTTAGAAACATCCGCTTGAGAGCACATTTTTCTAAAGAGACCCTCAGAACCACACAAGCAACACCATCCAAAATATCAATCACTGAGTTAGGCCTACGTAATAAAAGTACTTTCTCTCCACCCAAAACACATCCAGCCATTGAAACGTTCATAGAACTAATCCAACGAGACATCGAGCGATTCAGACAGGAGACACGTAGAGGCAAATATAAATACAAGAACAACCTTACCAACACTGAAAGACAGGCACTCCAAACATTAAAAGAATACAAACACCTTATATTGAAACCAGCCGACAAAGGAGGGGCACTAGTAGTAATGGACAAGTCCAAATATATAGCCGAGATTCAAAGACAACTACAGGACACATCAGTCTACAAAGAACTCAAAAGCAACCCCTCCCTATCTATCACCAAAACCATACAGGAAACCCTCCTACATTACCAAACTCATAACATCATAGACACCAAAACCGCTGACTTCCTTATGAAGTCACATCCAATCACGCCAGTATTCTATATTCTGCCCAAAATTCATAAAAATCTGACCAACCCTCCAGGACGCCCCATAGTAGCCTCTACAGACTCACTACTATCACCATTGGCTATATTTGTAGAAAAAATCTTAACCCCACTAGTTAAACAGACCAGATCCTTTCTACTAGACACTGGGTCCTTCCTCAAAATCATTCAGAATTTCAAACCACCCTCTACAGAAATCTTTCTGGTCACATGGGACGTCACGAGCCTTTATACATCCATCGAACATCAAAAAGGGATCACAGCAGTACACAAGTTACTACACCAGCATAAACAAGACAACGAGATCATTTCCCTCTGCATCGACTTACTCAGAATCATCCTACAGAACAATTTTTTCCTATTCCAAGACACATTTTATATGCAGACACAAGGGACAGCGATGGGGTCCAATGTGGCCCCTCCCTACGCCAATTGCTATATGTCAGACGTCGAGGAAACATACATTTACAATAACTCCCTTTTCTTACAATATAGTCGCCTATGGAAACGATACATAGACGACATATTTTGCATCTGGCAGGGCCCCCTCGAAACACTCACTCAGTTTCATGAATACATCAGCAACATCTACCCGGAATTAGACTTCACCATACATTATGACAAGAAATCAATTAGTTTTCTGGACACCATGGTACATGTAGATTCCTTGGGATACCTCACCACTGATCTGTTCCGCAAATCAACTGACCGTAACAACCTATTACATTTTACTAGCTTCCATCCTTCCACCACCATGAAAGCACTTCCAGGCTCCCAACTTAGACGGGTACAATCCATAGTGACAGACCCCACCACAAGAAACGAACGTGAATCAGAAATGAAAAAGAGATTCCGGGAAAGAGGCTACCCACAAAAATTACTTAAAATACCAGATCCCAAAGACAAACGTGCCCCACTAGGCAAACGTATCCCCTTTGTTCATAAATTTCACCCCAGCACTAGGAAGGTAGTAAATATAATCAAATCTCATTGGCCCCTCCTACATAAAGCGTACCCCGAAGTAGATGAATTCAAGAACCCGATACTTCCCTGTAATCAAAGGCCTAAAAACCTCAGAGACCTCCTTGTTAGGGCAGATATAGGACCATCAAGACTCCCACAAAAACAAATACTTCTACATACACGAAAAACAGGCACTTTCCCATGTCTACATTGTGCACAGTGCACAAATGTACAAAGAGGACCATCTATATCCCATCCCCATACAGGTAAACCTTTTAAAATCCAAGGTTACTTCACATGTGAGACCGATTTCGTTGTATACACCATCAGATGTCCCTGCGGTCTTATGTACGTAGGGGAAACAACACAAACTATAAGGGATAGGATTTGCCAACACAAATCCACAATACGCCGCCAAAATCTACTGTTACCACTTCCATATCACTTCAATGAGGCACAGCACAGTATTTCCCAATTAAAATTCCAAATAATCGAACATATTCCAATATCAAGAAGAGGCGGCGATCGATCCAAGACGCTGAAACATAGGGAGGCATTTTGGATCCATACCCTACAGACCATGACGCCAAAAGGACTTAATAGGGAATACGAGATACAATCCTTCACTTAATGTACTTCTATATTTGGACAACAATTACATGGATCCTTTATTCCCCCCTTTTTTGTGTGTCTCCGCTCCGGACCATTGGATCAGGAACATACCTCAATCTACTGACAATATTATACTGGAGAGTCTCCTCTACCAGGATACAAGGATGTCACATTACCATAAGGACCTAAATAATTGATGATACCCTATAACATTCCATTTTTATTCTAATTCATTCTAATTTATTCTTTCCTTAATTCCTCAGGTTCCATGAATACTACACTACACCCAGTGCCGCAGGGGGTATCCTTTTTTCTTTTATATCTATAGAGTAATTACACTGTGTTATAACTTTAGCCATGTATCTATAGAGCCATTTAGATATTCTCTTTTATATATATTATCTTATAGGCATATATCTATAACCAATTCGCTGGTCATTCCCACTGTGACGTAATACCATCCTGAACCTGGTGGAACGCAACTGCTACACCTTCTTCCGGCCTCTGAAGCGCACCGTGACACCAACGATGCGCTTCACCCATCCACGTCACTTCCGGCTAGTGGAACGCACGGCTATACCAGCTGTGCGCTCCTTCCTTTGACATCACTTCCGGTCGGTGGAACGCACCGGGATACAATCGGTGCGTTCCACCAGATATTTGAGCGCGAATTGGCATAGATTCAGCCTATTATGACGACCACAAGGCTCTTATAAAAGAGCATAGCCTGACCACATCTACATGCGTCTATATGCACATTTCGGCGGCCATAGGCTCCTCATATAACAGCATCTTCCCCTGTTTACCTCCAGCGGCACAGGTAAGTAGCGATTAGCTAAAGGATAACCCTGCTTATAAGTTTACCTATGTGTTTTCTTGTTTTTTTATGTTATGTTTTATACATCATGCGAAATAATATTACTATCAGGATCATGGTTTAAGTGTTGTGGTTTATGCAACATGCATTAGAACACTACTATCAGATTGAGAGATGCAATATGTAGTGATCAGATTAGTAGAGGATCAGAATGAAAAATGAGAAATGACAGATGATGTACCTGAATGTAGAAATGTGTACAAAGATATTGAACTAGAATATCAGCAATAATAATGCCCTGATAATTTGACCAGGTGTATATAAAATACATAAACGGTGATATAATTCCCTTAACCGAAAAACAGAGATCCTACACCATTGTGATTTACATGACCAGTAACTGTATAATCTAAGGACGGCAAAACTTTTATTTATTTATTTTACTGTTTTTCTTTTTCCTTTTGACATACATATGTATATTATGAAGATGTTCCTATAATCAATGATGTAAATTGACTGGAAATGAAATGTTACTGAAATTACCTTATTGTGATCTTCATAGTGCCTGACGAAGGCCAGATACGGCCGAAAACGTTTGCACAATATAAAAATCTTCTGCCGCATACCCATTGAAAAATAAACACCCTTGAAAGAAACCATTGCTGTGATTTATGCTCTTGATGACTACGGGGTTGGGAACCCTATCTACAGCAGCAATTAGCAGAATAGCCACAAAGTTTGGTACAAAGCATTTGAAATACAGCCATTTAAAATACAGCCTTTTTGTGCAAAGATATATTTACTTCAAGCCTACAGAGGTTTAGGCCCTGTGAGATACAACCTCTTTATACAGGGGTTTAAATTAGGCATTTGAAATACAGCCATTTGAAAAACAGCCATTTTGTGCAAAGATATATTTACTGCAAGTCTACAGAGGTTCAGGTCCTCTGAGATACCACCTCTACGTACAGTGGTTTGAATTAGGCATTTGAAATACAGCCATTTGAAATATAGCATTTTTGTTCAAAGATATATTTACTTCAGGCCTACAGAGGTTCAGGCCCTGTGAGATACCACCTCTACATACAGGGGTTTGAATTAGGCATTTAAAATACAGCCATTTTGTGCAAAGATATATTTACTGAAGGCCTACAAAGGTTCAGGTCCTCTGAGATACTACCTCTACATAAAGGGGTTTGAATTAGACATTTGAAATACAGCCATTTGAAATACAGCCTTTTTGTGCAAAGAAATATTCACTTCAGGCCTACAGAGGTTCAGGCCCTCTGAGATACTACCTCTACATACAGGGGTTTGAATTAGGCATTTGAAATACAGCCATTTGAAATATAGCCATTTTGTGCAAAGATATATCTACTGCAGGCCTACAGAGGTTCAGGCCCTCTGAGATACTACCTCTACATACAGGGGTTTGAAATTGGCATTTGAAATACAGCCATTTGAAATACAGCATTTTTGTGCAAAGATATATTTACTGCAGGCCTACAGAGGTTCAGGCCCTCTGAGATACTACCTCTACATTCAGAAGTTTGAATTAGGCATTTGAAATACAGCCATTTGAAATACAGCCTTTTTGTACAAAGATATATTTACTTTAGGCCTACAGAGGTTCAGGCCCTGTGATATACCACCTCTACATACAGGGATTTAAATTAGGCATTTGAAATACAGCCATTTGAAATACAGCCATTTTGTGCAAAGATATATTTACTGCTGGCATACAGAGGTTAAGGCCCTGTGAGATACCACCTCTACATACAGGGGTTTGAATTAGGCATTTGAAATACAGCCATTTGAATTACAGCCTTTTTGTGCAAAGATATATTTACTGCAGGCCTCTGAGATACTACCTCTACATACAGGTGTCACGGAACCATGAACCAGACGTACAACAAGAGATAAGTGAAAATAAGAAGGCTTTATTGAAAATAAAGCTGTAAAGCAAAAGTCCAAACGGATGGTGAAACCGAGCAGAGTCTTTGCGAAGCCAGAGGTCAGGAACCAGAAGGGTAGTCAGACGAAGCCAGGATCAGGAACCAGCAGGGAAGTCAGACGAAGCCAGGATCAGGAACCAGCAGGGTAGTCAGACGAAGCCAGGATCAGGAACCAGAAGCAGCAGCAGTCTTAGAAGCATGTGAACACAAGAGGACCAAGCAAGGAACTGAAGCCACAGACCTCCTATATATATGAGCTAGGCATCCAGCTCCTCCCAGGGGAAGGAGGAGCCGCAGGGTGGAAGGCTACAAGAAACCCAGAAACCAAGATGGCCGCCAGCACATGTCAAACGAAGGAGAGCAGCAAGCAGGTAAGACCATGACAGTATCTCCCCCTCAAGGGCCCCTCCTCCGCGGAGCACAAAACGGTTTCTGAGGGAAGCGTGCGTGGAAGGCTCGGAGCAAGGCAGGAGCATGGACATCTGCGGAGGGAACCCAGGAACGCTCCTCTGGACCATAACCACGCCAATGGACCAAAAACTGCAACCGACCGCGGACCAGGCGTGAGTCCAGGATATTGCTCACCTCATATTCCTCACGATTGCCCACTTGGACCGGACGAGGCCGAGGAACCGAGGAAGTGAAACGATTACACACCAGTGGCTTCAACAGGGAGACATGAAACACGTTGGAGATCCGCATGCCAGGAGGAAGCGCAAGGGCATAGGCTACCGGGTTTACCCTGCGAAGCACTCGGAAGGGACCAACAAAGCGAGGCGCCAGCTTGGGAGTGGGCACTCGAAGGTTGAGGTTGCGGGTGGACAACCATACACGGTCTCCGACCTGGTAGGAAGGAGCAGGCGCTCGTCTGCGATCAGCCTGGAGTCTCTGGCGCTGCGCAGAGACCTCAAGGGACTTCTGGATCTGTACCCAAGAAGCACGTAGGACGGAAAGGTGATCCTCCACAGCCGGAATATCCTGGGGAGAGAATACCTCCGGTAACACGGCAGGTTGGAACCCATAATTGGCCATGAAGGGAGACGTCCCAGAGGAAGAGTTCACCGCCGTGTTCCTGGCAAACTCAGCCCAAGGCAGGAGGTCAACCCAATTGTCTTGGTGATCGGAGACATAGCAACGAAGGAATTGCTCCAAGGCCTGATTGGATCGTTCTGCGGCCCCATTGGACTGAGGGTGGTAGGCCGAGGAGAAGGAGAGATGAATCCCCAACTGGGAGCAAAAGGCGCGCCAGAACCTGGACACAAACTGACTCCCCCGATCCGACACAATCTCCTTAGGCAAACCGTGCAACCGGAAGACCTCCCTGGCAAAAATCGTGGCCAACTCTTGTGCAGAGGGTAACTTCTTGAGAGGAACACAGTGGCACATTTTGGAAAACCGATTCACAATCATGAGAATGACCGTATGGCCTCGGGATGCAGGGAGGTCTACAATGAAATCCATCCCCAGGTGTGACCATGGGCGCTCCCCGGTGGCTATGGGTTGCAGAAGGCCCAACGGAAGGTGCCGAGGGGACTTACTCTGGGCACAAACGGAGCATGCCGCTACATATGCGGCGATGTCGGAACGTAGGGAAGGCCACCAGAACAGACGTGAAACAGCCCAGGACAGCTGATTCTTTCCAGGATGCCCCGCGGTCTTGGAGTTATGGTAGGTTCGCAACAACCGAGTGCGCAACTCCTCAGGCACAAAACATCTGCCGTTGGGTCTCCCAGAGGGAGCACCAGATTGAGCCGCCAAAATCTGCTCACCCAGGGGAGAGGTCAGGCTGGTGCGAATGGCGGCCAGGATCTGATTCGGAGGTATGACCGAAGTCGGAATCGACTCCTCCCTGGACAGCTCGGAGTACTGCCGTGATAAGGCATCCGCCCTGATGTTCTTGGAACCGGGTAGGTAGGAGACCACGTAATTAAAACGTGACAAGAACAGAGCCCATCTGGCCTGACGT
Organism: Bufo bufo; assembly: GCF_905171765.1. Taxonomy (NCBI): domain Eukaryota; kingdom Metazoa; phylum Chordata; class Amphibia; order Anura; family Bufonidae; genus Bufo; species Bufo bufo. The sequence goes on along the minus strand of NC_053395.1, from coordinate 146,465,087 downwards.
GGTGTCAATCTCTTGGCCTCAGAAAGGTAGGTCAGATTCTTGTGGTCCGTCAGGATGAGAACCGGAACCACCGAACCCTCGAGCAAGTGCCTCCAGTCTTGAAGGGCCTGCACGATGGCCAATAACTCCCTGTCACCAATCTGATAGTTGCACTCCGCGGAAGACAGTTTCCGGGAGTAAAACCCACAAGGAAGCAGAGGACCCTCTGGTGTTCTACGCTGAGACAGAAGGGCGCCTACTCCCGTCTCAGACGCGTCCACCTCGAGGACAAAGGGCAACCCAGGGTTGGGATGCGACAGAATCGGAGCCGACACAAAGGCGGACTTTAGGGCCTCAAAAGCTCGGATGGCCTCGAGCGGCCAGACCTGGGAATTACTGCCCTTCCTGGTCAGATCCGTGAGAGGCTTGGCCAGCATGGAAAAGTCCCTGATGAACTTCCGATAATAATTGGCGAAGCCCAAAAAGCGCTGCAGGGAACGAAGACCACTGGGCTGGGGCCACTGTAAGACAGCCGAAACCTTCTCAGGATCCATGGAGAACCCCTCAGCGGAAATGATGTAACCTAAGAAGGTTACCTGGGATCGGTGAAATTCGCATTTCTCAAGCTTACCGAACAGCTTGTTCTCTCGTAACCGTTGCAACACTCGTCTGACATCCAGAATGTGGGCCTCCATGGATTCAGAATATACCAAGATGTCATCCAAATAGACTACCACACACTGCTGCAACAGGTCACGGAAAACATCGTTGATGAATTCCTGAAAGACTGCGGGCGCATTGCACAACCCAAAGGGCATAACCAAGGATTCGTAATGACCGGTCCTGGTGTTAAACGCGGTCTTCCACTCATCGCCCGCCTTGATCCTTACCAGGTTATATGCCGCCCTCAGGTCGAGTTTGGTAAAGACCGTGGCCCCTTTAAGGCGATCGAACAGCTCGGAAATCAAGGGTATCGGGTAAGCGTTCTTGATCGTGATGCGATTGAGACCCCTGTAATCGATGCAAGGCCTCAACTCACCGCCCTTCTTTTTCACAAAGAAAAATCCAGCCCCTGCCGGGGACGAAGATTTGCGAATGTGTCCGCGTGAAAGCGCCTCCCTCACGTACTCCTCCATGGCCTCATTCTCCGCTACCGACAGTGGATAGACTTTGCCACGAGGAGGAACGGCACCAGATTGTAACTCTATGGCACAATCGTATGGGCGGTGCGGAGGTAGGGCAACCGCGCGCACCTTATCGAATACATCCCGGTACTCCTCGTATTCAGGAGGCAACAGAGAGTCCGAGGAAGTACACAGCAACTTGACAGACCCATGGATGCAACTAGCCCCACACTGCGGTGACCACGAGAGGATCTCGACCGATCTCCAATCGAAAGTCGGATTATGCTTCTGGAGCCAGGGGTACCCCAAGACCACCGAGTAGTGTGGAGACGAAATAACCTGGAGGCAGACCGACTCTCTGTGAACGGCACCAATGGCTATCCCCACTGGAAGGGTCTCATGAGTCACGTGTGGCGGCAGAAGGGGTCTGCCGTCTATCGCCTCAAGAGCCAGTGGGGAACCTCGAGCCTGCAGAGGAATGGAATTGGCGGCAGCGAACACACTATCAATGAACAAACCACCAGCACCAGAGTCCACCAACGCCTGGGTCGTCACCGAGCCCCCGACCCAGGAGAGGACAACAGTGATCAGTGGTTTGTCAACACGGGAAACCGGGGACGAGGAGACTCCACCCAAGATCTGCCCCCGACAGGATCTCAGGGTACGAGCGTTTCCCGGACGGTTCGGACATGCCAACCGAAAATGCCCACCGAGACCACAGTACATGCATCGGCCCTCGCGTCTCCGGAGTGCCCTCTCCCCCTCGGACAGGCGAGCAAACCCCAGCTGCATGGGTTCACCCCCAGACAAGTCATCCCCAGGAGGCGTGGGAGGAGAGGGAGGCACGGGTGGGACAGCAAACGTAGGCACCAATCTGTTAGAAGACCTCCGCAGGTTCTCCTTAAAGGAAGGTCTCTCCCTGAGTCTGGTGTCAATCAAAATCAGGAAAGAAATAAGAGACTCGAGCTCAACTGGTAGGTCCTTAGCTGCAACCTCATCCTTCAAGGCATCCGAGAGACCATGAGAGAAAGCAGCGACCAGAGCCTCATTATTCCAGCCCACCTCTGCTGCCAGGGTACGAAACTCAATGGCGTATTCAGCTACGGATCGTGAACCCTGTCTGATGGACATAAGGAGCTTCGCAGCAGAGGCAGCACGAGCCGGCACATCGAATACCTTCCGAAGAGAAGCAACAAAACCGGAAAACTCGGCAACCACCGGATTGTTGTTCTCCCATAAAGGGCTGGCCCAGGCCAAGGCCTTGTCCGAGAGCAGCGAGATCAAGAAGCCCACCTTTGATCTCTCAGTAGGAAAGGCCTGTGGCAGCAACTCGAAATAAATGCCCACCTGGTTAAGGAAACCTCGGCACTGAGTTGGCTCTCCCCCAAAGCGCTGTGGAAGAGGGGCAGAACCGGTCATACCCCGAAACACCGCAGGCGCAACAACAGGTGTCGGGGTAGACTCTGGCGCAACAACCGGAGCGGCAGTAGGAGCGAGCCCAGGAGCGACAACCGACCCATCGGCAACGGGAGCGAAATGAGCCGTGCGTTCAAGCAGGGTTTGCAACGCCACAGCGAACCGACCCAACAGGTGATCCTGCTGATCAAGTCTGGCAACCAGCGTGGGTAGCGAGGATGGCCCTGTACCGTCAGAATTCATTGCTTGGTCCTAATGTCACGGAACCATGAACCAGACGTACAACAAGAGATAAGTGAAAATAAGAAGGCTTTATTGAAAATAAAGCTGTAAAGCAAAAGTCCAAACGGATGGTGAAACCGAGCAGAGTCTTTGCGAAGCCAGAGGTCAGGAACCAGAAGGGTAGTCAGACGAAGCCAGGATCAGGAACCAGCAGGGAAGTCAGACGAAGCCAGGATCAGGAACCAGCAGGGTAGTCAGACGAAGCCAGGATCAGGAACCAGAAGCAGCAGCAGTCTTAGAAGCATGTGAACACAAGAGGACCAAGCAAGGAACTGAAGCCACAGACCTCCTATATATATGAGCTAGGCATCCAGCTCCTCCCAGGGGAAGGAGGAGCCGCAGGGTGGAAGGCTACAAGAAACCCAGAAACCAAGATGGCCGCCAGCACATGTCAAACGAAGGAGAGCAGCAAGCAGGTAAGACCATGACAACAGGGGTTTGAATTAGGCATTTGAAATACAGCCATTTGAAATATAGCCATTTCGTGCAAAGATATATTTACTGTAGGCCTACAGAGGTTCAGGCCCTCTGAGATACTACCTCTACATAAAGGGGTTTGAATTACGCATTTGAAATACAGCCATTTAAAATACAGCCTTTTTGTGCAAAGATATATTTACTTCAAGCCTACAGAGGTTTAGGCCCTGTGAGATACAACCTCTTTATACAGGGGTTTAAATTAGGCATTTGAAATACAGCCATTTGAAAAATAGCCATTTTGTGCAAAGATATATTTACTGCAGGTCTACAGAGGTTCAGGTCCTCTGAGATACCACCTCTACGTACAGGGGTTTGAATTAGGCATTTGAAATACAGCCATTTGAAATATAGCATTTTTGTTCAAAGATATATTTACTTCAGGCCTACAGAGGTTCAGGCCCTGTGAGATACCACCTACACATACAGGGGTTTGAATTAGGCATTTAAAATACAGCCATTTTGTGCAAAGATATATTTACTGCAGGCCTACAGAGGTTCAGGCCCTCTGAGATACTACCTCTACATACAGGGGTTTGAATTAGGCATTTGAAATACAGCCATTTGAAATACAGCTTTTTTGTGCAAAGATATATTCACTTCAGGCCTACAGAGGTTCAGGCCCTGTGAGATACTACCTCTACATACAGGGGTTTGAATTAGGCTTTTGAAATACAGCATTTTTGTGCAAAAATATATTTACTTCAGGCCTACAGAGGTTCAGGCCCTGTGAGATACCACCTACACATACAGGGGTTTGAATTAGGCATTTAAAATACAGCCATTTTGTGCAAAGATATATTTACTGCAGGCCTACAGAGGTTCAGGCCCTCTGAGATACTACCTCTACATACAGGGGTTTGAATTAGGCATTTGAAATACAGCCATTTGAAATACAGCCTTTTTGTGCAAAGATATATTTACTGCAGGCGTACAGAGGTTCAGGCCCTGTGAGATACTACCTCTACATATAGGGGTTTGAATTAGGCAATTGAAATACAGCCATTTGAAATACAGCCTTTTTGTGCAAAGATATACACTCACCTAAAGAATTATTAGGAACACCTGTTCTATTTCTCATTAATGCAATTATCTAGTCAACCAATCACATGGCAGTTGCTTCAATGCATTTAGGGGTGTGGTCCTGGTCAAGACAATCTCCTGAACTCCAAACTGAATGTCAGAATGGGAAAGAAAGGTGATTTAAGCAATTTTGAGCGTGGCATGGTTGTTGGTGCCAGACGGGCCGGTCTGAGTATTTCACAATCTGCTCAGTTACTGGGATTTTCACGCACAGCCATTTCTAGGATTTACAAAGAATGGTGTGAAAAGGGAAAAACATCCAGTATGCGGCAGTCCTGTGGGCAAAAATGCCTTGTGGATGCTAGAGGTCCGAGGAGAATGGGCCGACTGATTCAAGCTGATAGAAGAGCAACGTTGACTGACATAACCACTCGTTACAACCGAGGTATGCAGCAAAGCATTTGTGAAGCCACAACACGCACAACCTTGAGGCGGATGGGCTACAACAGCAGAAGACCCCACCGGGTACCACTCATCTCCACTACAAATAGGAAAAAGAGGCTACAATTTGCACGAGCTCAACAAAATTGGACTGTTGAAGACTGGAAAAATGTTGCCTGGTCTGATGAGTCTCGATTTCTGTTGAGACATTCAAATGGTAGAGTCCGAATTTGGCGTAAACAGAATGAGAACATGTATCCATCCTCTGATGGCTACTTCCAGCAGGATAATGCACCATGTCACAAAGCTCAAATCATTTCAAATTGGTTTCTTGAACATGACAATAAGTTCACTGTACTAAAATAGCCCCCACAGTCACCAGATCTCAACCCAATAGAGCATCTTTGGGATGTGGTGGAACGGGAGCTTCGTGCCCTGGATGTGCATCCCTCAAATCTCCATCAACTGCAAGATGCTATCCTATCAATATGGGCCAACATTTCTAAAGAATGCTATCAGCACCTTGTAGAATCAATGCCACGTAGAATTAAGGCAGTTCTGAAGGCAAAAGGGGGTCCAACACCGTATTAGTATGGTGTTCCTAATAATTCTTTAGGTGAGTGTATTTACTTCAGGCCCTCTGAGATACTACCTCTATATACAGGGGTTTGAATTAGGCATTTGAAATACAGCCATTTGAAATACAGCATTTTTGTGCAAAGATATATTTACTTCAGGCCTACAGAGGTTCAGGCCCTGGGAGATACCACCTCTACATACAGGGGTTTGAATTAGGCATTTGAAATACAGCCATTTGAAATACAGCCTTTTTGTGCAAATAAATATTTACTTCAGGCCTACAGAGGTTCAGGCTCTCTGAGATACTACCTCAACATACAGGGGTTTGAATTAGGCATTTGAAATACAGCCATTTGAAATACAGCCATTTTGTGCAAAGATATATTTACTTCAGGCCTACAGAGGTTAAGGCCCTGTGAGATACCACCTCTACATACAGGGGTTTGAATTAGGCATTTGAAATACAGCCATTTGAAATACAGCCATTTTGTGCAAAGATTTATCTACTGCAGGCCTACAGAGGTTCAGGCCCTCTGAGATACTACCTCTACATTCAGGGGTTTGAAATGGGCATTTGAAATACAGCCATTTGGAATACAGCATTTGTGTACAAAGATATACACTGCTCAAAAAAATAAAGGGAACACAAAAATAACACATCCTAGATCTGAATTAATTAAATATTCTCCTGAAATACTTTGTTCTTTACATAGTTTAATGTGCTGACAACAAAATCACACAAAAATAAGAAAATGGAAATCAAATTTTTCAACCCATGGAGGTCTGGATTTGGAGTCACACTCAAAATTAAAGTGGAAAAACACACTACAGCCTGATCCAACTTTGATGTAATGTCCTTAAAACAAGTCAAAATGAGGCTCAGTAGTGTGTGTGGCCTCCATGTGCCTGTATGACCTCCCTACAACGCCTGTGCATGCTCCTGATGAGGTGGCGGACGGTCTCCTGAGGGATCTCCTCCCAGACCTGGACTAAAGCATCTGCCAACTCCTGGACAGTCTGTGGTGCAACGTGACGTTGGTGAATAGAGCGAGACATGATGTCCCAGATGTGCCCAATTGGATTCAGGTCTGGGGAACAGGCAGGCCAGTCCATAGCAACAATGCCTTCGTCTTGCAGGAACTGCTGACACACTCCAGCCACATGAGGTCTAGCATTGTCTTGCATTAGGAGGAACCCAGGGCCAACCACACCAGCATATGGTCTCACAAGGGGTCTTAGGATCTCATCTCGGTACCTAATGGCAGTCAGGCTACCTCTGGCGAGCACATGGAGGGCTGTGCGGCCCTCCAAAGAAATGCCACCCCACACCATTACTGACCCAATGCCAAACCGGTCATGCTGGAGGATGTTGCAGGCAGCAGAACGTTCTCCACGGCGTCTCCAGACTCTGTCACGTCTATCACATGTGCTCAGTGTGAACCTGCTTTCATCTGTGAAGAGCACAGGGCGCCAGTGCCGAATTTGTCAATCTTGGTGTTCTCTGGCAAATGCCAAACGTCCTGCACGGTGTTGGGCTGTAAGCACAACCCCCACCTGTGGACGTCGGGCCCTCATATCACCCTCATGGAGTCTGTTTCTGACCGTTTGAGCAGACACATGCACATTTGTGGCCTGCTGGAGGTCATTTTGCAGGGCTCTGGCAGTGCTCCTCCTGTTCCTCCTTGCACAAAGGCAGAGGTAGCGGTCCTGCTGCTGGGTTGTTGCCCTCCTACGGCCTCCTCCACGTCTCCTGATGTACTGGCCTGTCTCCTGGTAGCGCCTCCATGCTCTGGACACTACGCTGACAGACACAGCAAACCTTCTTGCCACAGCTCGCATTGATGTGCCATCCTGGATAAGCTGCGCTACCTGAGCCACTTGTGTGGGTTGTAGACTCAGTCTCATGCTACCACTAGAGTGAAAGCACCGCCAGCATTCAAAAGTGACCAAAACATCAGCCAGGAAGCATAGGAACTGAGAAGTGGTCTGTGGTTACCACCTGCAGAACCACTCCTTTATTGGGGGTGTCTTGCTAATTGCCTATAATTTCCACCTGTTGTCTATCCCATTTGCACAACAGCATGTGAAATTGATTGTCACTCAGTGTTGCTTCCTAAGTGGACAGTTTGATTTCACGGAAGTGTGATTGACTTGGAGTTACATTGTGTTGTTTAAGTGTTCCCTTTATTTTTTTGAGCAGTGTATTTACTGCAGGCATACAGAGGTTCATGCCCTGTTAGATACCACCTCTACATACAGGGATTTGAATTAGGCATTTGAAATACAGCCATTTAAAATACAGCCATTTTGTGCAAAGATATATTTACTGCAGGCCTACAGAGGTTCAGGTCCTCTGAAATACTACCTCTACATAAAGGGGTTTGAATTAGACATTTGAAATACAGCCATTTGAAATAAAGACTTTTTGCGCAAAGAAATATTTATTCAGGCCTACAGAGGTACAGGTCCTCTGAGATACTACCTCTACATACAGGGGTTTGAATTAGGCATTTGAAATACAGCCATTTGAAATACAGCCTTTTTGTGTAAAGATATATTTACTTCAGGCCTACAGAGGTACAGGTCCTCTGAGATACTACCTCTACATACAGGGGTTTGAATTAGGCATTTGAAATACAGCCATTTGAAATACAGCCTTTTTGTGTAAAGATATATTTACTTCAGGCCTACAGAGGTTAAGGACCTCTGAGATACTACCTCTACATACAGGGGTTTGAATTAGGCATTTGAAATACAGCCATTTGAAATACAGCATTTTTGTGCAAAGATATATTTACTTCAGGCCTACAGAGGTTCAGGCGCTGTGAGATACCACCTCTACATACAGGTATTTAAATTAGGCATTTGAAATACAGCCATTTGAAATACAGCCATTTTGTGCAAAGATATATTTACTGCTGGGCTACAGAGGTTCGGGCCCTCGGAGATACTACCTCTACATTCAGGGGTTTTAATTAGGCATTTGAAATACAGCCTTTTTGTGCAAAGATATATTTACTTTAGGCCTACAGAGGTTCAGGCCCTGTGAGATACTACCTCTACATACAGGGGTTTGAATTAGGCATTTGAAATACAGCCTTTTAAAATACAGCCTTTTTGTGCAAAGATATATTTACTTCAAGCCTACAGAGGTTAAGGCCCTGTGAGATACCACCTCTACATACAGGAGTTTAAATTAGGCATTTGAAATACAGCCATTTGAAATACAGCCATTTTGTGCAAAGATATATTTACTGCAGGCCTACAAAGGTTCAGGTCCTCTGAGATACTACCTCTACATAAAGGGGTTTGAATTAGACATTTGAAATACAGCCATTTGAAATACAGCCTTTTTGTGCAAAGAAATATTCACTTCAGGCCTACAGAGGTTCAGGCCCTCTGAGATACTACCTCTACATACAGGGGTTTAAATTAGGCATTTGAAATACAGCCATTTGAAATATAGCCATTTTGTGCAAAGATATATCTACTGCAGGCCTACAGAGGTTCAGGCCCTCTGAGATACTACCTCTACATACAGGGGTTTGAAATTGGCATTTGAAATACAGCCATTTGAAATACAGCATTTTTGTGCAAAGATATATTTACTGCAGGCCTACAGAGGTTCAGGCCCTCTGAGATACTACCTCTACATTCAGAAGTTTGAATTAGGCATTTGAAATACAGCCATTTGAAATACAGCCTTTTTGTACAAAGATATATTTACTTTAGGCCTACAGAGGTTCAGGCCCTGTGATATACCACCTCTACATACAGGGATTTAAATTAGGCATTTGAAATACAGCCATTTGAAATACAGCCATTTTGTGCAAAGATATATTTACTGCTGGCATACAGAGGTTAAGGCCCTGTGAGATACCACCTCTACATACAGGGGTTTGAATTAGGCATTTGAAATACAGCCATTTGAATTACAGCCTTTTTGTGCAAAGATATATTTACTGCAGGCCTCTGAGATACTACCTCTACATACAGGGGTTTGAATTAGGCATTTGAAATACAGCCATTTGAAATACAGCCTTTTTCTGCAAAAATATATTTTTTCTTCAGGCCTACAGAGGTTCAGGCCCTGTGAGATACTACCTCTACATACAGGGGTTTGAATTAGGCATTTGAAATACAGCCATTTGAAATATAGCCATTTCGTGCAAAGATATATTTACTGTAGGCCTACAGAGGTTCAGGCCCTCTGAGATACTACCTCTACATAAAGGGGTTTGAATTACGCATTTGAAATACAGCCATTTAAAATACAGCCTTTTTGTGCAAAGATATATTTACTTCAAGCCTACAGAGGTTTAGGCCCTGTGAGATACAACCTCTTTATACAGGGGTTTAAATTAGGCATTTTAAATACAGCCATTTGAAAAACAGCCATTTTGTGCAAAGATATATTTACTGCAAGTCTACAGAGGTTCAGGTCCTCTGAGATACCACCTCTACGTACAGGGGTTTGAATTAGGCATTTGAAATACAGCCATTTGAAATATAGCATTTTTGTTCAAAGATATATTTACTTCAGGCCTACAGAGGTTCAGGCCCTGTGAGATACCACCTCTACATACAGGGGTTTGAATTAGGCATTTAAAATACAGCCATTTTGTGCAAAGATATATTTACTGAAGGCCTACAAAGGTTCAGGTCCTCTGAGATACTACCTCTACATAAAGGGGTTTGAATTAGACATTTGAAATACAGCCATTTGAAATACAGCCTTTTTGTGCAAAGAAATATTCACTTCAGGCCTACAGAGGTTCAGGCCCTCTGAGATACTACCTCTACATACAGGGGTTTGAATTAGGCATTTGAAATACAGCCATTTGAAATATAGCCATTTTGTGCAAAGATATATCTACTGCAGGCCTACAGAGGTTCAGGCCCTCTGAGATACTACCTCTACATACAGGGGTTTGAAATTGGCATTTGAAATACAGCCATTTGAAATACAGCATTTTTGTGCAAAGATATATTTACTGCAGGCCTACAGAGGTTCAGGCCCTCTGAGATACTACCTCTACATTCAGAAGTTTGAATTAGGCATTTGAAATACAGCCATTTGAAATACAGCCTTTTTGTACAAAGATATATTTACTTTAGGCCTACAGAGGTTCAGGCCCTGTGATATACCACCTCTACATACAGGGATTTAAATTAGGCATTTGAAATACAGCCATTTGAAATACAGCCATTTTGTGCAAAGATATATTTACTGCTGGCATACAGAGGTTAAGGCCCTGTGAGATACCACCTCTACATACAGGGGTTTGAATTAGGCATTTGAAATACAGCCATTTGAATTACAGCCTTTTTGTGCAAAGATATATTTACTGCAGGCCTCTGAGATACTACCTCTACATACAGGTGTCACGGAACCATGAACCAGACGTACAACAAGAGATAAGTGAAAATAAGAAGGCTTTATTGAAAATAAAGCTGTAAAGCAAAAGTCCAAACGGATGGTGAAACCGAGCAGAGTCTTTGCGAAGCCAGAGGTCAGGAACCAGAAGGGTAGTCAGACGAAGCCAGGATCAGGAACCAGCAGGGAAGTCAGACGAAGCCAGGATCAGGAACCAGCAGGGTAGTCAGACGAAGCCAGGATCAGGAACCAGAAGCAGCAGCAGTCTTAGAAGCATGTGAACACAAGAGGACCAAGCAAGGAACTGAAGCCACAGACCTCCTATATATATGAGCTAGGCATCCAGCTCCTCCCAGGGGAAGGAGGAGCCGCAGGGTGGAAGGCTACAAGAAACCCAGAAACCAAGATGGCCGCCAGCACATGTCAAACGAAGGAGAGCAGCAAGCAGGTAAGACCATGACAGTATCTCCCCCTCAAGGGCCCCTCCTCCGCGGAGCACAAAACGGTTTCTGAGGGAAGCATGCGTGGAAGGCTCGGAGCAAGGCAGGAGCATGGACATCTGCGGAGGGAACCCAGGAACGCTCCTCTGGACCATAACCACGCCAATGGACCAAAAACTGCAACCGACCGCGGACCAGGCGTGAGTCCAGGATATTGCTCACCTCATATTCCTCACGATTGCCCACTTGGACCGGACGAGGCCGAGGAACCGAGGAAGTGAAACGATTACACACCAGTGGCTTCAACAGGGAGACATGAAACACGTTGGAGATCCGCATGCCAGGAGGAAGCGCAAGGGCATAGGCTACCGGGTTTACCCTGCGAAGCACTCGGAAGGGACCAACAAAGCGAGGCGCCAGCTTGGGAGTGGGCACTCGAAGGTTGAGGTTGCGGGTGGACAACCATACACGGTCTCCGACCTGGTAGGAAGGAGCAGGCGCTCGTCTGCGATCAGCCTGGAGTCTCTGGCGCTGCGCAGAGACCTCAAGGGACTTCTGGATCTGTACCCAAGAAGCACGTAGGACGGAAAGGTGATCCTCCACAGCCGGAATATCCTGGGGAGAGAATACCTCCGGTAACACGGCAGGTTGGAACCCATAATTGGCCATGAAGGGAGACGTCCCAGAGGAAGAGTTCACCGCCGTGTTCCTGGCAAACTCAGCCCAAGGCAGGAGGTCAACCCAATTGTCTTGGTGATCGGAGACATAGCAACGAAGGAATTGCTCCAAGGCCTGATTGGATCGTTCTGCGGCCCCATTGGACTGAGGGTGGTAGGCCGAGGAGAAGGAGAGATGAATCCCCAACTGGGAGCAAAAGGCGCGCCAGAACCTGGACACAAACTGACTCCCCCGATCCGACACAATCTCCTTAGGCAAACCGTGCAACCGGAAGACCTCCCTGGCAAAAATCGTGGCCAACTCTTGTGCAGAGGGTAACTTCTTGAGAGGAACACAGTGGCACATTTTGGAAAACCGATTCACAATCATGAGAATGACCGTATGGCCTCGGGATGCAGGGAGGTCTACAATGAAATCCATCCCCAGGTGTGACCATGGGCGCTCCCCGGTGGCTATGGGTTGCAGAAGGCCCAACGGAAGGTGCCGAGGGGACTTACTCTGGGCACAAACGGAGCATGCCGCTACATATGCGGCGATGTCGGAACGTAGGGAAGGCCACCAGAACAGACGTGAAACAGCCCAGGACAGCTGATTCTTTCCAGGATGCCCCGCGGTCTTGGAGTTATGGTAGGTTCGCAACAACCGAGTGCGCAACTCCTCAGGCACAAAACATCTGCCGTTGGGTCTCCCAGAGGGAGCACCAGATTGAGCCGCCAAAATCTGCTCACCCAGGGGAGAGGTCAGGCTGGTGCGAATGGCGGCCAGGATCTGATTCGGAGGTATGACCGAAGTCGGAATCGACTCCTCCCTGGACAGCTCGGAGTACTGCCGTGATAAGGCATCCGCCCTGATGTTCTTGGAACCGGGTAGGTAGGAGACCACGTAATTAAAACGTGACAAGAACAGAGCCCATCTGGCCTGACGTGGTGTCAATCTCTTGGCCTCAGAAAGGTAGGTCAGATTCTTGTGGTCCGTCAGGATGAGAACCGGAACCACCGAACCCTCGAGCAAGTGCCTCCATTCTTTAAGGGCCTGCACGATGGCCAATAACTCCCTGTCACCAATCTGATAGTTGCACTCCGCGGAAGACAGTTTCCGGGAGTAAAACCCACAAGGAAGCAGAGGACCCTCTGGTGTTCTACGCTGAGACAGAAGGGCGCCTACTCCCGTCTCAGACGCGTCCACCTCGAGGACAAAGGGCAACCCAGGGTTGGGATGCGACAGAATCGGAGCCGACACAAAGGCGGACTTTAGGGCCTCAAAAGCTCGGATGGCCTCGAGCGGCCAGACCTGGGAATTACTGCCCTTCCTGGTCAGATCCGTGAGAGGCTTGGCCAGCATGGAAAAGTCCCTGATGAACTTCCGATAATAATTGGCGAAGCCCAAAAAGCGCTGCAGGGAACGAAGACCACTGGGCTGGGGCCACTGTAAGACAGCCGAAACCTTCTCAGGATCCATGGAGAACCCCTCAGCGGAAATGATGTAACCTAAGAAGGTTACCTGGGATCGGTGAAATTCGCATTTCTCAAGCTTACCGAACAGCTTGTTCTCTCGTAACCGTTGCAACACTCGTCTGACATCCAGAATGTGGGCCTCCATGGATTCAGAATATACCAAGATGTCATCCAAATAGACTACCACACACTGCTGCAACAGGTCACGGAAAACATCGTTGATGAATTCCTGAAAGACTGCGGGCGCATTGCACAACCCAAAGGGCATAACCAAGGATTCGTAATGACCGGTCCTGGTGTTAAACGCGGTCTTCCACTCATCGCCCGCCTTGATCCTTACCAGGTTATATGCCGCCCTCAGGTCGAGTTTGGTAAAGACCGTGGCCCCTTTAAGGCGATCGAACAGCTCGGAAATCAAGGGTATCGGGTAAGCGTTCTTGATCGTGATGCGATTGAGACCCCTGTAATCGATGCAAGGCCTCAACTCACCGCCCTTCTTTTTCACAAAGAAAAATCCAGCCCCTGCCGGGGACGAAGATTTGCGAATGTGTCCGCGTGAAAGCGCCTCCCTCACGTACTCCTCCATGGCCTCATTCTCCGCTACCGACAGTGGATAGACTTTGCCACGAGGAGGAACGGCACCAGATTGTAACTCTATGGCACAATCGTATGGGCGGTGCGGAGGTAGGGCAACCGCGCGCACCTTATCGAATACATCCCGGTACTCCTCGTATTCAGGAGGCAACAGAGAGTCCGAGGAAGTACACAGCAACTTGACAGACCCATGGATGCAACTAGCCCCACACTGCGGTGACCACGAGAGGATCTCGACCGATCTCCAATCGAAAGTCGGATTATGCTTCTGGAGCCAGGGGTACCCCAAGACCACCGAGTAGTGTGGAGACGAAATAACCTGGAGGCAGACCGTCTCTCTGTGAACGGCACCAATGGCTATCCCCACTGGAAGGGTCTCATGAGTCACGTGTGGCGGCAGAAGGGGTCTGCCGTCTATCGCCTCAAGAGCCAGTGGGGAACCTCGAGCCTGCAGAGGAATGGAATTGGCGGCAGCGAACACACTATCAATGAACAAACCACCAGCACCAGAGTCCACCAACGCCTGGGTCGTCACCGAGCCCCCGACCCAGGAGAGGACAACAGTGATCAGTGGTTTGTCAACACGGGAAACCGGGGACGAGGAGACTCCACCCAAGATCTGCCCCCGACAGGATCTCAGGGTACGAGCGTTTCCCGGACGGTTCGGACATGCCAACCGAAAATGCCCACCGAGACCACAGTACATGCATCGGCCCTCGCGTCTCCGGAGTGCCCTCTCCCCCTCGGACAGGCGAGCAAACCCCAGCTGCATGGGTTCACCCCCAGACAAGTCATCCCCAGGAGGCGTGGGAGGAGAGGGAGGCACGGGTGGGACAGCAAACGTAGGCACCAATCTGTTAGAAGACCTCCGCAGGTTCTCCTTAAAGGAAGGTCTCTCCCTGAGTCTGGTGTCAATCAAAATCAGGAAAGAAATAAGAGACTCGAGCTCAACTGGTAGGTCCTTAGCTGCAACCTCATCCTTCAAGGCATCCGAGAGACCATGAGAGAAAGCAGCGACCAGAGCCTCATTATTCCAGCCCACCTCTGCTGCCAGGGTACGAAACTCAATGGCGTATTCAGCTACGGATCGTGAACCCTGTCTGATGGACATAAGGAGCTTCGCAGCAGAGGCAGCACGAGCCGGCACATCGAATACCTTCCGAAGAGAAGCAACAAAACCGGAAAACTCGGCAACCACCGGATTGTTGTTCTCCCATAAAGGGCTGGCCCAGGCCAAGGCCTTGTCCGAGAGCAGCGAGATCAAGAAGCCCACCTTTGATCTCTCAGTAGGAAAGGCATGTGGCAGCAACTCGAAATAAATGCCCACCTGGTTAAGGAAACCTCGGCACTGAGTTGGCTCTCCCCCAAAGCGCTGTGGAAGAGGGGCAGAACCGGTCATACCCCGAAACACCGCAGGCGCAACAACAGGTGTCGGGGTAGACTCTGGCGCAACAACCGGAGCGGCAGTAGGAGCGAGCCCAGGAGCGACAACCGACCCATCGGCAACGGGAGCGAAATGAGCCGTGCGTTCAAGCAGGGTTTGCAACGCCACAGCGAACCGACCCAACAGGTGATCCTGCTGATCAAGTCTGGCAACCAGCGTGGGTAGCGAGGATGGCCCTGTACCGTCAGAATTCATTGCTTGGTCCTAATGTCACGGAACCATGAACCAGACGTACAACAAGAGATAAGTGAAAATAAGAAGGCTTTATTGAAAATAAAGCTGTAAAGCAAAAGTCCAAACGGATGGTGAAACCGAGCAGAGTCTTTGCGAAGCCAGAGGTCAGGAACCAGAAGGGTAGTCAGACGAAGCCAGGATCAGGAACCAGCAGGGAAGTCAGACGAAGCCAGGATCAGGAACCAGCAGGGTAGTCAGACGAAGCCAGGATCAGGAACCAGAAGCAGCAGCAGTCTTAGAAGCATGTGAACACAAGAGGACCAAGCAAGGAACTGAAGCCACAGACCTCCTATATATATGAGCTAGGCATCCAGCTCCTCCCAGGGGAAGGAGGAGCCGCAGGGTGGAAGGCTACAAGAAACCCAGAAACCAAGATGGCCGCCAGCACATGTCAAACGAAGGAGAGCAGCAAGCAGGTAAGACCATGACAACAGGGGTTTGAATTAGGCATTTGAAATACAGCCATTTGAAATATAGCCATTTCGTGCAAAGATATATTTACTGTAGGCCTACAGAGGTTCAGGCCCTCTGAGATACTACCTCTACATAAAGGGGTTTGAATTACGCATTTGAAATACAGCCATTTAAAATACAGCCTTTTTGTGCAAAGATATATTTACTTCAAGCCTACAGAGGTTTAGGCCCTGTGAGATACAACCTCTTTATACAGGGGTTTAAATTAGGCATTTGAAATACAGCCATTTGAAAAATAGCCATTTTGTGCAAAGATATATTTACTGCAGGTCTACAGAGGTTCAGGTCCTCTGAGATACCACCTCTACGTACAGGGGTTTGAATTAGGCATTTGAAATACAGCCATTTGAAATATAGCATTTTTGTTCAAAGATATATTTACTTCAGGCCTACAGAGGTTCAGGCCCTGTGAGATACCACCTACACATACAGGGGTTTGAATTAGGCATTTAAAATACAGCCATTTTGTGCAAAGATATATTTACTGCAGGCCTACAGAGGTTCAGGCCCTCTGAGATACTACCTCTACATACAGGGGTTTGAATTAGGCATTTGAAATACAGCCATTTGAAATACAGCTTTTTTGTGCAAAGATATATTCACTTCAGGCCTACAGAGGTTCAGGCCCTGTGAGATACTACCTCTACATACAGGGGTTTGAATTAGGCTTTTGAAATACAGCATTTTTGTGCAAAAATATATTTACTTCAGGCCTACAGAGGTTCAGGCCCTGTGAGATACCACCTACACATACAGGGGTTTGAATTAGGCATTTAAAATACAGCCATTTTGTGCAAAGATATATTTACTGCAGGCCTACAGAGGTTCAGGCCCTCTGAGATACTACCTCTACATACAGGGGTTTGAATTAGGCATTTGAAATACAGCCATTTGAAATACAGCCTTTTTGTGCAAAGATATATTTACTGCAGGCGTACAGAGGTTCAGGCCCTGTGAGATACTACCTCTACATATAGGGGTTTGAATTAGGCAATTGAAATACAGCCATTTGAAATACAGCCTTTTTGTGCAAAGATATACACTCACCTAAAGAATTATTAGGAACACCTGTTCTATTTCTCATTAATGCAATTATCTAGTCAACCAATCACATGGCAGTTGCTTCAATGCATTTAGGGGTGTGGTCCTGGTCAAGACAATCTCCTGAACTCCAAACTGAATGTCAGAATGGGAAAGAAAGGTGATTTAAGCAATTTTGAGCGTGGCATGGTTGTTGGTGCCAGACGGGCCGGTCTGAGTATTTCACAATCTGCTCAGTTACTGGGATTTTCACGCACAGCCATTTCTAGGATTTACAAAGAATGGTGTGAAAAGGGAAAAACATCCAGTATGCGGCAGTCCTGTGGGCAAAAATGCCTTGTGGATGCTAGAGGTCCGAGGAGAATGGGCCGACTGATTCAAGCTGATAGAAGAGCAACGTTGACTGACATAACCACTCGTTACAACCGAGGTATGCAGCAAAGCATTTGTGAAGCCACAACACGCACAACCTTGAGGCGGATGGGCTACAACAGCAGAAGACCCCACCGGGTACCACTCATCTCCACTACAAATAGGAAAAAGAGGCTACAATTTGCACGAGCTCAACAAAATTGGACTGTTGAAGACTGGAAAAATGTTGCCTGGTCTGATGAGTCTCGATTTCTGTTGAGACATTCAAATGGTAGAGTCCGAATTTGGCGTAAACAGAATGAGAACATGTATCCATCCTCTGATGGCTACTTCCAGCAGGATAATGCACCATGTCACAAAGCTCAAATCATTTCAAAT
Organism: Bufo bufo; assembly: GCF_905171765.1. Taxonomy (NCBI): domain Eukaryota; kingdom Metazoa; phylum Chordata; class Amphibia; order Anura; family Bufonidae; genus Bufo; species Bufo bufo. The sequence continues at coordinate 146,447,280 of NC_053395.1, read as the reverse complement.
TGGTTTCTTGAACATGACAATAAGTTCACTGTACTAAAATAGCCCCCACAGTCACCAGATCTCAACCCAATAGAGCATCTTTGGGATGTGGTGGAACGGGAGCTTCGTGCCCTGGATGTGCATCCCTCAAATCTCCATCAACTGCAAGATGCTATCCTATCAATATGGGCCAACATTTCTAAAGAATGCTATCAGCACCTTGTAGAATCAATGCCACGTAGAATTAAGGCAGTTCTGAAGGCAAAAGGGGGTCCAACACCGTATTAGTATGGTGTTCCTAATAATTCTTTAGGTGAGTGTATTTACTTCAGGCCTACAGAGGTTCAGGCCCTCTGAGATACTACCTCTATATACAGGGGTTTGAATTAGGCATTTGAAATACAGCCATTTGAAATACAGCATTTTTGTGCAAAGATATATTTACTTCAGGCCTACAGAGGTTCAGGCCCTGGGAGATACCACCTCTACATACAGGGGTTTGAATTAGGCATTTGAAATACAGCCATTTGAAATACAGCCTTTTTGTGCAAATAAATATTTACTTCAGGCCTACAGAGGTTCAGGCTCTCTGAGATACTACCTCAACATACAGGGGTTTGAATTAGGCATTTGAAATACAGCCATTTGAAATACAGCCATTTTGTGCAAAGATATATTTACTTCAGGCCTACAGAGGTTAAGGCCCTGTGAGATACCACCTCTACATACAGGGGTTTGAATTAGGCATTTGAAATACAGCCATTTGAAATACAGCCATTTTGTGCAAAGATTTATCTACTGCAGGCCTACAGAGGTTCAGGCCCTCTGAGATACTACCTCTACATTCAGGGGTTTGAAATGGGCATTTGAAATACAGCCATTTGGAATACAGCATTTGTGTACAAAGATATACACTGCTCAAAAAAATAAAGGGAACACAAAAATAACACATCCTAGATCTGAATTAATTAAATATTCTCCTGAAATACTTTGTTCTTTACATAGTTTAATGTGCTGACAACAAAATCACACAAAAATAAGAAAATGGAAATCAAATTTTTCAACCCATGGAGGTCTGGATTTGGAGTCACACTCAAAATTAAAGTGGAAAAACACACTACAGCCTGATCCAACTTTGATGTAATGTCCTTAAAACAAGTCAAAATGAGGCTCAGTAGTGTGTGTGGCCTCCATGTGCCTGTATGACCTCCCTACAACGCCTGTGCATGCTCCTGATGAGGTGGCGGACGGTCTCCTGAGGGATCTCCTCCCAGACCTGGACTAAAGCATCTGCCAACTCCTGGACAGTCTGTGGTGCAACGTGACGTTGGTGAATAGAGCGAGACATGATGTCCCAGATGTGCCCAATTGGATTCAGGTCTGGGGAACAGGCAGGCCAGTCCATAGCAACAATGCCTTCGTCTTGCAGGAACTGCTGACACACTCCAGCCACATGAGGTCTAGCATTGTCTTGCATTAGGAGGAACACAGGGCCAACCACACCAGCATATGGTCTCACAAGGGGTCTTAGGATCTCATCTCGGTACCTAATGGCAGTCAGGCTACCTCTGGCGAGCACATGGAGGGCTGTGCGGCCCTCCAAAGAAATGCCACCCCACACCATTACTGACCCAATGCCAAACCGGTCATGCTGGAGGATGTTGCAGGCAGCAGAACGTTCTCCACGGCGTCTCCAGACTCTGTCACGTCTATCACATGTGCTCAGTGTGAACCTGCTTTCATCTGTGAAGAGCACAGGGCGCCAGTGCCGAATTTGTCAATCTTGGTGTTCTCTGGCAAATGCCAAACGTCCTGCACGGTGTTGGGCTGTAAGCACAACCCCCACCTGTGGACGTCGGGCCCTCATATCACCCTCATGGAGTCTGTTTCTGACCGTTTGAGCAGACACATGCACATTTGTGGCCTGCTGGAGGTCATTTTGCAGGGCTCTGGCAGTGCTCCTCCTGTTCCTCCTTGCACAAAGGCAGAGGTAGCGGTCCTGCTGCTGGGTTGTTGCCCTCCTACGGCCTCCTCCACGTCTCCTGATGTACTGGCCTGTCTCCTGGTAGCGCCTCCATGCTCTGGACACTACGCTGACAGACACAGCAAACCTTCTTGCCACAGCTCGCATTGATGTGCCATCCTGGATAAGCTGCGCTACCTGAGCCACTTGTGTGGGTTGTAGACTCAGTCTCATGCTACCACTAGAGTGAAAGCACCGCCAGCATTCAAAAGTGACCAAAACATCAGCCAGGAAGCATAGGAACTGAGAAGTGGTCTGTGGTTACCACCTGCAGAACCACTCCTTTATTGGGGGTGTCTTGCTAATTGCCTATAATTTCCACCTGTTGTCTATCCCATTTGCACAACAGCATGTGAAATTGATTGTCACTCAGTGTTGCTTCCTAAGTGGACAGTTTGATTTCACGGAAGTGTGATTGACTTGGAGTTACATTGTGTTGTTTAAGTGTTCCCTTTATTTTTTTGAGCAGTGTATTTACTGCAGGCATACAGAGGTTCATGCCCTGTTAGATACCACCTCTACATACAGGGATTTGAATTAGGCATTTGAAATACAGCCATTTAAAATACAGCCATTTTGTGCAAAGATATATTTACTGCAGGCCTACAGAGGTTCAGGTCCTCTGAAATACTACCTCTACATAAAGGGGTTTGAATTAGACATTTGAAATACAGCCATTTGAAATAAAGACTTTTTGCGCAAAGAAATATTTATTCAGGCCTACAGAGGTACAGGTCCTCTGAGATACTACCTCTACATACAGGGGTTTGAATTAGGCATTTGAAATACAGCCATTTGAAATACAGCCTTTTTGTGTAAAGATATATTTACTTCAGGCCTACAGAGGTTAAGGACCTCTGAGATACTACCTCTACATACAGGGGTTTGAATTAGGCATTTGAAATACAGCCATTTGAAATACAGCATTTTTGTGCAAAGATATATTTACTTCAGGCCTACAGAGGTTCAGGCCCTGTGAGATACCACCTCTACATACAGGGGTTTGAATTAGGCATTTGAAATACAGCCATTTGAAATACAGCCTTTTTGTGCAAAGAAATATTTACTTCAGGCTTACAGAGGTTCAGGCCCTCTGAGATACTACCTCTACATACAGGGGTTTGAATTAGGCATTTGAAATACAACCATTTGAAATACAGCCATTTTTGTGCAAAGATATATTTATTTCAGGCCTACAGAGGTTCAGGCCCTGTGAGATACTACCTCTACATATAAAGGTTTGAATTAGGCATTTGAAATACAGCCATTTGAAATACAGCATTTTTGTGCAAATACATATTTACTTCAGGCCTACAGAGGTTCAGGCCCTGTGAGATACCACCTCTACATACAGGGGTTTGAATTAGGCATTTGAAATACAGCCATTTGAAATACAGCATTTTTGTGCAAAGATATATTAATTTCAGGCCTACAGAGGTTCAGGCCATAGGAGATAGCTCCTCTACATGCAGGGGTTTGAATTAGGCATTGGAAATACAGCCATTTGAAATACAGCCTTTTTCTGCAAAGATATATTTACTTCAGGCCCTGTGAGATACTACCTCTACATACAGGGGTTTGAACTAGGCATTTGAAATACAGCCTTTTTGTGCACAGATATATTTACCTCCGGACCTACAGAGGTTCAGCCCTGTGAGATACCACCTCTATATACAGGAGTTTGAATTAGGCATTTGAAATACAGCCATTTTTTGCAAAGATATATTTACTGCAGGCCTACAGAGGTTTAGGCCCTCTGAGATACTACCTCTACATACAGGAGATTGAATTAGGCATTTGAACTGCAGCCATTTGAAATATAGCCTTTTTGTGCAAAGATATATTTACTGCAGGACTACAGAGGTTCAGGCCCTCTGAGATACTACCTCTACATACAGGGGTTTGAATTAGGCATTTGAACTGCAGCCATTTGAAATACAGCCTTTTTGTGTAAAGATATATTTACTGCAGGACTACAGAGGTTAAGGACCTCTGAGATACTACCTCTACATACAGGGGTTTGAAATAGGCATTTGAAATACAGCCAATTGAAATACAGCCTTTTTCTGCAAATAAATATTTACTTCAGGCCTACAGAGGTTCATGCCCTGTGAGATACCACCTCTACATACAGGGGTTTGAATTAGGCATTTGAAATACAGCCTTTTTGTGCAAAGATATATTTACTGCAGGACTACAGAGGTTCGGGCCCTCTGAGATACTACCTCTACATATAGGGGTTTGAATTAGGCATTTGAACTGCAGCCATTTGAAATACAGCCTTTTTGTGTAAAGATATATTTACTGCAGGCCTACAGAGGTTCAGGCCCTCTGAGATACTACCTCTACATACAGGAGTTTGAATTAGGCATTTGAAATACAGCCATTTAAAATACAGCCTTTTTGTGCAGAGATATATTTACTTCAAGTCGACAGATGTTCAGGCCCTGTGATATACCCCCTCTACATACAGGGGTTTAAATTAGGCATTTGAAATACAGCCATTTTGTGCAAGGATATATTTACTGCAGGCCTACTGAGGTTCAGGCCCTCTGAGATACTACCTCTACATACAGGGGTTTATATTAGGCATTTGAAATACAGCCATTTGAAATACAGCCTTTTTGTGCAGAGATATATTTACTGTAGGCCTACAGAGGTTCAGGGCTTCTGAGATACTACCTCTACATATAGGGGTATGAATTAGGCATTTGAAATACAGCCATTTGAAATACAGCCTTTTTGTGCAAAGATATATTTACTTCAGGCCTACAGAGGTTCATGCCCTGTGAGATACCACCTCTATATACAGGGGTTTGAATTAGGCATTTGAAATACAGCCATTTGAAATACAGCATTTTTGTGCAAAGATATATTAACCTCCTCAGGACCGCCGTACGCAGGATTGCGTCTTTGCGGCGGCCCTGCTCTTCTGGGTGGACGCGCCGGCGCGTCCTCTCGCGAGACGCGAGATTTCCTGTGAACGCGCGCACACAGGCGCGCGCGCTCACAGGAACGGAAGGTAAGAGAGTTGATCTCCAGCCTGCCAGCGGCGATCGTTCGCTGGCAGGCTGGAGATGTGTTTTTTTTAACCCCTAACAGGTATATTAGAAGCTGTTTTGATAACAGCGTCTAATATACCTGCTACCTGGTCCTCTGGTGGTCCCCTTTGTTTGGATCGACCACCAGAGGACACAGGTAGCTCAGTAAAGTAGCACCAAGCACCACTACACTACACTACACCCCCCCCCCCCGTCACTTATTAACCCCTTATTAGCCCCTGATCACCCCATATAGACTCCCTGATCACCCCCCTGTCATTGATTACCCCCCTGTCATTGATTACCCCCCTGTCATTGATCAACCCCCTGTAAAGCTCCATTCAGACGTCCGCATGATTTTTACGGATCCACTGATAGATGGATCGGATCCGCAAAACGCATCCGGACGTCTGAATGAAGCCTTACACGGGCGTGATCAATGACTGTGGTGATCACCCCATATAGACTCCCTGATCACCCCCCTTTCATTGATTACCCCCCTGTAAAGCTCCATTCAGATGTCCGCATGATTTTTACGGATGCACTGATAGATGGATCGGATCCGCAAAACGCATACGGACGTCTGAATGAAGCCTTACACGGGCGTGATCAATGACTGTGGTTATCACCCCATATAGACTCCCTGATCACCCCCCTGTCATTGATCACTCCCCCTGTCATTGATCACCCCCCCCTGTCATTGATCACCCCCCCCTGTCATTGATCACCCCCCCCTGTCATTGATCACCCCCCTGTCATTGATTACCCCCCTGTCATTGATCACCCCCCTGTCATTGATCACCCTCTGTAAGGCTCCATTCAGACATTTTTTTGGCCCAAGTTAGCGGAATTTTTTTTTTTTTTCTTACAAAGTCTCATATTCCACTAACTTGTGTCAAAAAATAAAATCTCACATGAACTCACCATACCCCTCACGGAATCCAAATGCGTAAAATTTTTTAGACATTTATATTCCAGACTTCTTCTCACGCTTTAGGGCCCCTAGAATGCCAGGGCAGTATAAATACCCCACATGTGACCCCATTTCGGAAAGAAGACACCCCCAGGTATTCCGTGAGGGGCATATTGAGTCCATGAAAGATTGAAATTTTTGTCCCAAGTTAGCGGAACGGGAGACTTTGTGAGAAAAAAATTAAAAATATCAATTTCCGCTAACTTGTGCCAAAAAAAAAAATTTCTATGAACTCGCCATGCCCCTCATTGAATACCTTGGGGTGTCTTCTTTCCAAAATGGGGTCACATGTGGGGTATTTATACTGCCCTGGCATTCTAGGGGCCCCAAAGCGTGAGAAGAAGTCTGGTATCCAAATGTCTAAAAATGCCCTCCTAAAAGGAATTTGGGCACCTTTGCGCATCTAGGCTGCAAAAAAGTGTCACACATCTGGTATCGCCGTACTCAGGAGAAGTTGGGGAATGTGTTTTGGGGTGTCATTTTACATATACCCATGCTGGGTGAGATAAATATCTTGGTCAAATGCCAACTTTGTATAAAAAAAATGGGAAAAGTTGTCTTTTGCCAAGATATTTCTCTCACCCAGCAAGGGTATATGTAAAATGACACCCCAAAACACATTCCCCAACTTCTCCTGAATACGGCGATACCACATGTGTGACACTTTTTTGCAGCCTAGGTGGGCAAAGGGGCCCATATTCCAAAGAGCACCTTTAGGATTTCACTGGTCATTTACCTACTTACCACACATTAGGGCCCCTGGAAAATGCCAGGGCAGTATAACTACCCCACAAGTGACCCCATTTTGGAAAGAAGACACCCCAAGGTATTCCGTGAGGGGCATGGCGAGTTCCTAGAATTTTTTATTTTTTGTCACAAGTTAGTGGAAAATGCTGATTTTTTTTTTTTTCATACAAAGTCTCATATTCCACTAACTTGTGACAAAAAATAAAAACTTCCATGAACTCACTATGCCCATCAGCGAATACCTTGGGGTCTCTTCTTTCCAAAATGGGGTCACTTGTGGGGTAGTTATACTGCCCTGGCATTCTAGGGGCCCAAATGTGTGGTAAGGAGTTTGAAATCAAATTCTGTAAAAAATGACCTGTGAAATCCGAAAGGTGCTCTTTGGAATATGGGCCCCTTTGCCCACCTAGGCTGCAAAAAAGTGTCACACATCTGGTATCTCCGTACTCAGGAGAAGTTGGGGAATGTGTTTTGGGGTGTCATTTTACATATACCCATGCTGGGTGAGAGAAATATCTTGGCAAAAGACAACTTTTCCCATTTTTTTTATACAAAGTTGGCATTTGACCAAGATATTTATCTCACCCAGCATGGGTATATGTAAAAAGACACCCCAAAACACATTTCTCAACTTCTCCTGAATACAGAGATACCAGATGTGTGACACTTTTTTGCAGCCTAGGTGGGCAAAGGGGCCCATATTCCAAAGAGCACCTTTCGGATTTCACAGGTCATTTTTTACAGAATTTGATTTCAAACTCCTTACCACACATTTGGGCCCCTAGAATGCCAGGGCAGTATAACTACCCCACAAGTGACCCCATTTTGGAAAGAAGAGACCCCAAGGTATTCGCTGATGGGCATAGTGAGTTCATGGAAGTTTTTATTTTTTGTCACAAGTTAGTGGAATATGAGACTTTGTATGAAAAAAAAAATAAAAAATCATCATTTTCCACTAACTTGTGACAAAAAATAAAAAATTCGAGGAACTTGCCATGCCCCTCACGGAATACCTTGGGGTGTCTTCTTTCCAAAATGGGGTCACTTGTGGGGTAGTTATACTGCCCTGACATTCTAGGGGCCCAAATGTGTGGTAAGGAGTTTGAAATCAAATTCTGTAAAAAATGACCTGTGAAATCCGAAAGGTGCTCTTTGGAATATGGGCCCCTTTGCCCACCTAGGCTGCAAAAAAGTGTCACACATCTGGTATCTCCGTACTCAGGAGAAGTTGGGGAATGTGTTTTGGGGTGTCATTTTACATATACCCATGCTGGGTGAGAGAAATATCTTGGCAAAAGACAACTTTTCCCATTTTTTTATACAAAGTTGGCATTTGACCAAGATATTTATCTCACCCAGCATGGGTATATGTAAAAAGACACCCCAAAACACATTCCTCAACTTCTCCTGAATATAGAGATACCAGATGTGTGACACTTTTTTGCAGCCTAGGTGGGCAAAGGGGCCCATATTCCAAAGAGCACCTTTCGGATTTCACTCGTCATTTTTTACAGAATTTGATTTCAAACTCCTTACCACACATTTGGGCCCCTAGAATGCCAGGGCAGTATAACTACCCCACAAGTGACCCCATTTTGGAAAGAAGAGACCCCAAGGTATTCGCTGATGGGCATAGTGAGTTCATAGAACTTTTTATTTTTTGTCACAAGTTAGTGGAATATGAGACTTTGTAAGAAAAAAAAAAAAAAATCATCATTTTCCGCTAACTTGTGACAAAAAATAAAAAGTTCTATGAACTCACTATGCCCATCAGCGAATACCTTAGGGTGTGTACTTTCCGAAATGGGGTCATTTGTGGGGTATTTGTACTGTCTGGGCATTGTAGAACCTCAGGAAACATGACAGGTGCTCAGAAAGTCAGAGCTGCTTCAAAAAGCGGAAATTCACATTTTTGTACCATAGTTTGTAAACGCTATAACTTTTACCCAAACCATTTTTTTTTTACCCAAACATTTTTTTTTTATCAAAGACACGTAGAACAATAAATTTAGAGCAAAATTTCTATATGGATCTCGTTTTTTTTGCAAAATTTTACAACTGAAATTGAAAAATGTCATTTTTTTGCAAAAAAATCGTTAAATTTCGATTAATAACAAAAAAAGTAAAAATGTCAGCAGCAATGAAATACCACCAAATGAAAGCTCTATTAGTGAGAAGAAAAGGAGGTAAAATTCATTTGGGTGGTAAGTTGCATGACCGAGCAATAAACTGTGAAAGTAGTGTAGGTCAGAAGTGTAAAAAGTGGCCTGGTCTTTCAGGGTGTATAAGCACTGGGGGCTGAGGTGGTTAATTTCAGGCCTACAGAGGTTCAGGCCCTGGGAGATACCACCTCTACATACAGGAGTTTGAAATGGGCATTTGAAATACAGCCATTTAAAATACAGCATTTTTGTACAAAGATATATTTACTTCAGGCCTACAGAGGTTCCGGCCCTGTGAGATACCACCTCTACATACAGGTATTTAAATTAGGCATTTGAAATACAGCCATTTGAAATACAGCCATTTTGTGCAAAGATATAGTTACTGCAGGCCTACAGAGGTTCGGGACCTCGGAGATACTACCTCTACATTCAGGGGTTTTAATTAGGCATTTGAAATACAGCCTTTTTGTGCAAAGATATATTTACTTTAGGCCTACAGAGGTTCAGGCCCTGTGAGATACTACCTCTACATACAGGGGTTTGAATTAGGCATTTGAAATATAGCCTTTTTGTGCAAAGAAATATTTACTTTAGGCCTACAGAGGTTCAGGCCCTCTGAGATACTACCTCTAGATACAGGGGTTTGAATTAGGCATTTGAAATACAGCCTTTTAAAATACAGCCTTTTTGTGCAAAGATATATTTACTGCAGGCCTACAGAGGTTCAGGTCCTCTGAGATACTACCTCTACATAAAGGGGTTTGAATTAGGCATTTTAAATACAGCCATTTGAAATATAGACTTTTTGTGCAAAGAAATATTTACTTCAGGCCTACAGAGGTTCAGGCCCTCTGAGATACTACCTCTACATACAGGGGTTTGAATTAGGCATTTGAAATACAGCCATTTGAAATATAGCCTTTTTGTGCAAAGATTAATTTACTTCAGGCTTACAAAGGTTCAGGCCCTGTGAGATACTACCTCTACCTATAGGGGTTTGAATTAGGCATTTGATATACAGCCATTTGAAATACAGCCTTTTTGTGTAAAGATATACAGTGGCGGAAATAATTATTTGACCCCTCACTGATTTTGTAAGTTTGTCCAATGACAAAGAAATGAAAAGTCTCAGAACAGTATCATTTCAATGGTAGGTTTATTGTAACAGTGGCAGATAGCACATCAAAAGGAAAATCGAAAAAATAACTTTAAATAAAAGATAGCAACTGATTTGCATTTCATTGAGTGAAATAAGTATTTGAACCCTCTAACAAAAAAAGACTTAATACTTGGTGGAAAAACCCTTGTTTGCAAGCACAGAGGTCAAACGTTTCTTGTAATTGATGACCAAGTTTGCGCACATTTTAGGAGGAATGTTGGTCCACTCCTCTTTGCAGATCATCTCTAAATCCCTAAGGTTTCGAGGCTGTCTCTGTGCAACTCTGAGCTTGAGCTCCCTCCATAGGTTTTCGATTGGATTAAGGTCCGGAGACTGACTAGGCCACTCCATGACCTTAATGTGCTTCTTCTTGAGCCACTCCTTTGTTGCCTTTGCTGTATGTTTTGGGTCATTGTCGTGCTGGAACACCCATCCACGACCCATTTTCAGTTTCCTGGCAGAGGGAAGGAGGTTGTCGCTCAGGATTTCACGATACATGGCTCCGTCCATTTTCCCGTTTATGCGAATAAGTTGTCCTGTGCCCTTAGCAGAAAAACACCCCCAAAGCAAAATGTTTCCACCCCCATGCTTGACGGTGGGGACGGTGTTTTGGGGGTCATAGGCAGCATTTTTCTTCCTCCAAACACAGCGAGTTGAGTTAATGCCAAAGAGCTCTATTTTGGTCTCATCAGACCACAGCACCTTCTCCCAGTCACTCTCTGAATCATTCAGGTGTTCATTGGCAAACTTCAGACGGGCCTGCACATGTGCCTTCCTGAGCAGGGGGACCTTGCGAGCCCTGCAGGATTTTAATCCATTGCGGTGTAATGTGTTTCCAATGGTTTTCTTGGTGACTGTGGTCCCTGCTAATTTGAGGTCATTAACTAACTCCTCCCGTGTAGTTCTAGGATGCTTTTTCACCTTTCTCAGAACCATTGACACCCCACGAGGTGAGATCTTGCGTGGAGCCCCACAGCGAGGTCGATTGATGGTCATTTTGTGCTCCTTCCATTTTCGAACAATCGCACCAACAGTTGTCACCTTCTCTCCCAGCTTCTTGCTAATGGTTTTGTAGCCCATTCCAGCCTTGTGCAGGTCTACAATTTTGTCTCTGACATCCTTGGACAGCTCTTTGGTCTTTCCCATGTTGGAGAGTTTGGAGTCTGCTTGATTGATTGATTCTGTGGACAGGTGTCTTTTATACAGGTGACTAGTTAAGACAGGTGTCCTTAATGAGGGTGACTAATTGAGTAGAAGTGTCTAACCACTCTGTGGGAGCCAGAACTCTTAATGGTTGGTAGGGGTTCAAATACTTATTTCACTCAATGAAATGCAAATCAGTTGCTATCTTTTATTTAAAGTTATTTTTTCGATTTTCCTTTTGATGTGCTATCTGCCACTGTTACAATAAACCTACCATTGAAATGATACTGTTCTGAGACTTTTCATTTCTTTGTCATTGGACAAACTTACAAAATCAGTGAGGGGTCAAATAATTATTTCCGCCACTGTATTTACTTCAGGCCTACAGAGGTTAAGGACCTCTGAGATACTACCTCTACATACAGGGGTTTGAATTAGGCATTTGAAATACAGCCATTTGAAATACAGCATTTTTGTGCAAAGATATATTTACTTCAGGCCTACAGAGGTTCAGGCCCTGTGAGATACCACCTCTACAAACAGGGGTTTGAATTAGGCATTTAAAATACAGTCATTTGAAATACAGCCTTTTTGTGCAAAGAAATATTTACTTCAGGCTTACAGAGGTTCATACCCTCTGAGATACTACCTCTACATACAGGGGTTTAAATTAGGCATTTGAAATACAGCCATTTGAAATACAGCCTTTTTGTGCAAAGGTATATTTACTTCAGGCCTACAGAGATTCAGGGCCTGTGAGATACCAACTCTACATACAGGGGTTCTAAATTAGGCATTTAAAATACAGCCATTTGAAATACAGCCATTTTGTGCAATGATATATCTACCGCAGGCCTTCAGAGGTTCAGGCCCTCTGAGATACTACCTCTACATACAGGGGTTTGAAATGGGCATTTGAAATACAGCCATTTGAAATACAGCATTTTTGTAAAAAGATATATTTACTTCAGGCCTACAAAGGTTCAGGCCCTGTGAGATACCACCTCTACATACAGGTATTTAAATTAGGCATTTGAAATACAGCCATTTAAGATTTAGCCATTTTGTGCAAAGATATATTTACTGCTGGCCTACAGAGGTTCGGGCCCTCGGAGATACTACCTCTACATTCAGGGGTTTTAATTAGGCATTTGAAATACAGCCTTTTTGTGCAAAGATATATTTACTTTAGGCCTACAGAGGTTCAGGCCCTGTGAGATACTACCTCTACATACAGGGGTTTAAATTTAGGCATTTGAAATACAGCCTTTTTGTGCAAAGAAATATTTACTTCAGGCCTACAGTGGTTCAGGCCCTCTGAGATACTACCTCTACATACAGGGGTTTGAATTAGGCATTTGAAATACAGCCTTTTTGTGCAAAGATATATTTACTTCAGGCCTACAGAGGTTCAGGCCCTGTAAGATACTACCTCTACATACAGGGGTTTGAATTAGGCATTTAAAATACAGCTATTTGAAATACAGCCTTTTTGTGCAAATATATATTTACTGCAGGCCTACAGAGGTTCAGGCCCTGTGAGATACCACCTCTACATACAGGGGTTTGAAATAGGAATTTGAAATACAGCCATTTGAAATACAGCCATTTTGTGCAAAGATATATTTACTGCAGGCCTACAGAGGTTCAGGCCCTCTGAGATACTATCTCTACATAAAGGGGTTTGAATTAGGCATTTGAAATACAGCTATTTGAAATACAGCCTTTTTGTGCAAAGATATACGTATTTACTTCAGGCCTACAGAGGTTCAGGTCCTGTTAGATACCACCTCTACATACAGGGGTTTGAATTAGGCATTTGAAATACAGCTATTTGAAATACAGCATTTTTATGCAAAGATATATTTACTGCAGGCCTACAGAGGTTCAGGCCCTGTGAGATACCACCTCTACATATAGGGGTTTGAATTAGGCATTTAAAAATACAGCCATATGAAATACAGCGATTTTGTGCAAAGATATAGTTACTGCAGGCCTACAGAGTTTCAGGCCCTCTGAGATACTACCTCTACGTACAGGGGTTGGAATTAGGCATTCGAAATACAGCCATTTGAAATACAGTTTTTTTGTGCAGAGATATATTTACTGTAGGCCTACAGAGGTTCAGAACCTGTGAGATACCACCTCTACATACAGGGGTTTGAATTAGGCATTTGAAATACAGTCATTTGAAATACATCCATTTTGTGCAAAGATATATTTACTGCAGGCCTACAGAGGTTCAGGCCCTCTGAGATACTACCTCCACATACAGGGGTTTGAATTAGGCATTTGAAATACAGCCATTTGAAATACAGCCTTTTGTGCAAAGATATATTTACTGTAGGCCTACAGAGGTTCAGGCCCTCTGAGATACTACCTCTACATACAGGGGTTTGAATTAGGCATTTGAAATACAGCCTTTTAAAATACAGCCTTTTTGTGCAAAGATATATTAACTTCAAGCCTATAGAGGTTTAGGCCCTGTGAGATACCACCTCTACATACAGGGGTTTAAATTAGGCATTTGAACTGCAGCCATTTGAAATACAGCCATTTGAAATACAGCCATTTTGTGCAAAGATATATTTACTGTAGGCCTACAGAGGTTCAGGTCCTCTGAGATACTACCTCTACATAAAGGGGTTTGAATTAGACATTTGAAAAACAGCCATTTGAAAAAAAGACTTTTTGTGCAAAGAAATATTTACTTCAGGCCTACAGAGGTTCAGGCCCTTTGAGATACTACCTCTACATACAGGGGTTTGAATTAGGCATTTGAAATACAGCCATTTGAAATATAGCCTTTTTGTGCAAAGATTAATTTACTTCAGGCCTACAAAGGTTCAGGCCCTGTGAGATACTACCTCTACCTATAGGGGTTTAAATTAGGCATTTGAAATACAGCCATTTGAAATAAAGCCTTTTTGTGTAAAGATATATTTACTTCAGGCCTACAGAGGTTAAGGACCTCTGAGATACTACCTCTACATACAGGGGTTTGAATTAGGCATTTGAAATACAGCCATTTGAAATACAGCATTTTTGTGCAAAGATATATTTACTTAAGGCCTACGGAGGTTCAGGCCCTGTGAGATACCACCTCTACATACAGGGGTTTGAATTAGGCATTTAAAATACAGCCATTTGAAATACAGCCTTTTTGTGCAAAGAAATATTTACTTCAGGCTTACAGAGGTTCAGGCCCTCTGAGATACTACCTTTACATACAGGGGTTTGAATTAGGCATTTTAAATACAGCCATTTGAAATACAGCCTTTTTGTACAAAGACATATTTACTTCAGGCCTACAGAGGTTCAGGCCCTGTGAGATACTACCTCTACATATAGGGGTTTGAATTAGGCATTTGAAATACAGCCATTTGAAATACAGCCTTTTTGTGCAAAGATATATTTACTTCAGGCCGACAGAGGTTCATGCCCTGTGAGATACCAACTCTACATACAGGGGTTTAAATTAGGCATTTGAAATACAGCATTTTTGTGCAAAGATATATTAATTTCAGGCCTACAGAGGTTCAGGCCCTGGGAGATACCACCTCTACATACAGGGGTTTGAATTAGGCATTTTAAATACAGCCATTTTGTGCAAAGATATATCTACTGCAGGACTACAGAGGTTCAGGCCCTGTGAGATACCACCTCTACATACAGGGGTTTGAATTAGGCATTTAAAATACAGCCATTTGAAATACAGCCTTTTTGTGCAAAGAAATATTTACTTCAGGCTTACAGAGGTTCAGGCCCTCTGAGATACTACCTCTACATACAGGGGTTTGAATTAGGCATTTGAAATACAGCCATTTGAAATACAGCCTTTTTGTGCAAAGATATATTTACTTCAGGCCTACAGAGGTTCAGACCCTATGAGATACTACCTCTACATACAGGGGTTTGAAATGGGCATTTGAAATACAGCCATTTGAAATACAGCATTTTTGTACAAAGATATATTTACTTCAGGCCTACAGAGGTTCAGGCCCTGTGAGATACCACCTCTACATACAGGTATTTAAATTAGGCATTTGAAATACAGCCATTTGAAATACAGCCATTTTGTGCAAAGATATATTTACTGCTGGCCTACAGAGGTTCGGCCCTTCGGAGATACTACCTCTACATTCAGGGGTTTTAATTAGGCATTTGAAATACAGCCTTTTTGTGAAAAGATTTATTTACTTCAGGCCTACAGAGGTTCAGGCCCTGTGAGATACAACCTCTACATACAGGGGTTTAAATTAGGCATTTGAAATACAGCTATTTGAAATACAGCCTTTTTGTGCAAAGATATATTTACTGCAGGCCTACAGAGGTTCAGGCACTATAAGATACCACCTCTACATACAGGGGTTTGAAATAGGAATTTGAAATACAGCCATTTGAAATACAGCCATTTTGTGCAAGGATATATTTACTGCAGGCCTACAGAGATTCAGGCCCTCTGAGATACTATCTCTACATACAGGGGTTTGAATTAGGCATTTGAAATACAGCTATTTGAAATACAGCCTTTTTGTGCAAAGGTGTACGTATTTACTGCAGGCCTACAGAGGTTCAGGTCCTGTTAGATACCACCTCTACATACAGGGGTTTGAATTAGGCATTTAAAAATACAGCCATATGAAATACAGCCATTTTGTTCAAAGATATATTTACTTCAGGCCTACAGAGGTTCAGGCCCTGTGAGATACTACCTCTACATATAGGGGTTTGAATTAGGCATTTGAAATACAGCCATTTGAAATACAGCCTTTTTGTGCAAAGATATATTTACTTCAGGCCTACAGAGGTTCATGCCCTGTGAGATACCACCTCTACATACAGGGGTTTAAATTAGGCATTTGAAATACAGCATTTTTGTGCAAAGATATATTAATTTCAGGCCTACAGAGGTTCAGGCCCTGGGAGATACCACCTCTACATACAGGGGTTTGAATTAGGCATTTTAAATACAGCCATTTTGTGCAAAGATATATCTACTGCAGGCCTACAGAGGTTCAGGCCCTGTGAGATACCACTTCTACATACAGGGGTTTGAATTAGGCATTTAAAATACAGCCATTTGAAATACAGCCTTTTTGTGCAAAGAAATATTTACTTCAGGCTTACAGAGGTTCAGGCCCTCTGAGATACTACCTCTACATACAGGGGTTTGAATTAGGCATTTGAAATACAGCCATTTGAAATACAGCATTTTTGTACAAAGATATATTTACTTCAGGCCTACAGAGGTTCAGGCCCTGTGAGATACCACCTCTACATACAGGTATTTAAATTAGGCATTTGAAATACAGCCATTTGAAATACAGCCATTTTGTGCAAAGATATATTTACTGCTGGCCTACAGAGGTTCGGCCCCTCGGAGATACTACCTCTACATTCAGGGGTTTTAATTAGGCATTTGAAATACAGCCTTTTTGTGAAAAGATATATTTACTTCAGGCCTACAGAGGTTCAGGCCCTGTGAGATACTACCTCTACATACAGGGGTTTAAATTAGGCATTTGAAATACAGCTATTTGAAATACAGCCTTTTTGAGCAAAGATATATTTACTGCAGGCCTACAGAGGTTCAGGCACTATAAGATACCACCTCTACATACAGGGGTTTGAAATAGGAATTTGAAATACAGCCATTTGAATTACAGCCATTTTGTGCAAGGATATATTTACTGCAGGCCTACAGAGGTTCAGGCCCTCTGAGATACTATCTCTACATACAGGGGTTTGAATTAGGCATTTGAAATACAGCTATTTGAAATACAGCCTTTTTGTGCAAAGGTATACGTATTTACTGCAGGCCTACAAAGGTTCAGGTCCTGTTAGATACCACCTCTACATACAGGGGTTTGAATTAGGCATTTAAAAATACAGCCATATGAAATACAGCCATTTTGTTCAAAGATATATTTACTGCAGGCCTACAGAGGTTTAGGCCCTCTGAGATACTATCTCTACATACAGGGGTTTGAATTAGGCATTTAAAATACAGCCATTTAAAATACAGCCTTTTTGTGCAAAGATATATTTACTTCAGGCCTACAGAGCTTCAAGCCTTGTGAGATACTACCTCTACATACAGGGGTTTGAATTAGGCATTTAAAATACAGCCATTTGAAATACAGCCATTTTGAGCAAAGATATATTTACTGCAGGCCTACAGAAGTTCAGGCCCTCTGAGATACTACCTCCACATACAGGGGTTTGAATTAGGCATTTGAAATACAGATATTTGGAATACAGCCTTTTTGTGCAAAGATATATTTACTGCAGGCATACAGAGGTTCAGGCCCTGTTAGATACCACCTCTACATACAGGGGTTTGAATTAGGCATTTGAAATACAGCCATTTAAAATACAGCCATTTTGTGCAAAGATATATTTACTGCAGGCAAACAGAGGTTCAGGCCCTCTGAGATACTACCTCTACATACAGGGGTGTGAATTAGGCATTTGAAATAGAGCCATTTAAAATACAGCCTTTTTGTGCAGAGATATATTTACTTCAAGTCGACAGATGTTCAGGCCCTGTGAGATACCCCCTCTACATACAGGGGTTTAAATTAGGCATTTGAAATACAGCCATTTGAATTACAGCCATTTTCTGCAAAGATATATTTACTCCAGGCCTATAGAGGTTTAAGTCCTCTGAGATACTACCTCTACATAAAGGGGTTTGAATTAGGCATTTGAAATAAAGCCATTTGAAATACAGCCTTTTTGTGCAAAGAAATATTTACTTCAGGCCTACAGAGGTTCAGGCCCTCTGATATACTACCTCTACATGCAGGGGTTTGAAGTAGGCATTTAAAATACAGCCATTTGAAATACAGCCTTTTTGTGCAAAGATATATTTACTTCAGGCCTACAGAGGTTCAGGCTCTCTAAGATACTACCTCAACATACAGGGGTTTGAATTAGGCATTTGAAATACAGCCATTTGAAATACAGCCTTTTTGTGCAATGATATATTTACTTCAGGCCTACAGAGATTCAGGGCCTGTGAGATACCAACTCTACATACAGGGGTTTGAATTAGGCATTTGAAATACAGCCATTTGAAATACAGCCTTTTTGTGCAAAGATATATTTACTTCAGGCCTACAGAGGTTCAGGCCCTCTAAAATACTACCTCTACATACAGGGGTTTGAATTAGGCATTTGAAATACAGCCATTTGAAATATAGCCTTTTTGTGCAAAAATTAATTTACTTCAGGCCTACAAAGGTTCAGGCCCTGTGAGATACTACCTCTACCTATAGGGGTTTGAATTAGGCATTTGAAATACAGCCTTTTTGTGTAAAGATATATTTACTTCAGGCCTACAGAGGTTAAGGACCTCTGAGATACTACCTCTACATACAGGGGTTTGAATTAGGCATTTGAAATACAGCTATTTGAAATACAGCATTTTTGTGCAAAAATATATTTACTTCAGGCCTACAGAGGTTCAGGCCCTGTGAGATACTACCTCTACATACAGGGGTTTGAATTAGGCATTTGAAATACAGTCTTTTTGTGCATAGAAATATTTACTTTAGGCCTACAGAGGTTCAGGCCCTCTGAGATACTACCTCTACATCCAGGGGTTTGAATTAGGCATTTGAAATACAGCCTTTTTGTGCAAAGATATATTTACTTCAGGCCTACAGAGATTCAGGCTCTCTGAGATACTACCTCAACATACAGGGGTTTGAATTAGGCATTCGAAATACAGCCATTTTGTGCAAAGATATATCTACTGCAGGCCTACAGAGGTTCAGGCCCTCTGAGATACTACCTCTACATACAGAGGTTTGAAATGGGCATTTGAAAGACAGCCATTTGAAATACAGCATTTTTGTGCAAAGATATATTTACTTCAGGCCTACAGAGGTTCATGCCCTGTGAGATACCACCTCTACATACAGGGGTTTGAATTAAGCATTTGAAATACAGCCATTTGAAATACAGCCATTTTGTGCAAAGATATATTTACAGTAGGCCTACAAAGGTTCAGGCACTCTGAGATACTACCTCTACATACAGGGTTTGGAATTAGGCATTTGAAATACAGCCATTTGAAATACAGTTTTTTTGTGCAAAGATATATTTACTTCAGGCCTACAGAGGTTCAGGCCCTGTGAGATACCACCTCTACATACAGGGGGTTGATTTAGGCATTTGAAATACAGCCATTTGAAATATAGCCATTTTGTGCAAAGATATATTTACTGTCGGCCTAAAGAGGTTCAGGCCCTCTGAGATACTACCTCTACATACAGTGGTTTGAATTAGGCATTTGAAATACAGCCATTTGAAATATAGCCTTTTTGTGCAAAGATCAATTTACTTCAGGCCTACAAAGGTTCAGGCCCTGTGAGATACTACCTCTACCTATAGAGGTTTGAATTAGGCATTTGAAATACAGCCATTTGAAATACAGCCTTTTTGTGTAAAGATATATTTACTTCAGGCCTACAGAGGTTCTGGCCCTCTGAGATACTGCCTCTACATACAGGGGTTTGAAATGGGCATTTGAAATACAGCCATTTGAAATACAGCATTTTTGCACAAAGATATATTTACTTCAGGCCTACAGAGGTTCAGGCCCTGTGAGATACCACCTCTACATAAAGGGGTTTGAATTAGACATTTAAAATACAGCCATTTGAAATAAAGCTTTTTTGTGCAAAGAAATATTTGCTTCAGGCCTACAGAGGTTCAGGCTCTCTGAGATACTACCTCTACATACAGGGGTTTGAATTAGGCATTTGAAATACAGCCATTTGAAATATAGCCTTTTTGTGCAAAGATCAATTTACTTCAGGCCTACAAAGGTTCAGGCCCTGTGAGATACTACCTCTACCTATAGGAGTTTGAATTAAGCATTTGAAATACAGCCATTTGAAATATAGCCTTTTTGTGTAAAGATATATTTATTTCAGGCCTACAGAGGTTCAGGCCCTGGGAGATACCACCTCTACATACAGGGGTTTGAAGTGGGCATTTGAAATACAGCCATTTGAAATACAGCATTTTTGCACAAAGATATATTTAATTCAGGCCTACAGAGGTTCAGGCCCTGTGAGATACCCCATCTACATACACGGATTTAAATTAGGCATTTGAAATACAGCCATTTTGTGCAAAGATATATTTACTGCTGGCCTACAGAGGTTCAGGCCCTGGGAGATACCACCTCTACATACAGGGGTTTGAAGTGGGCATTTGAAATACAGCCATTTGAAATACAGCATTTTTGCACAAAGATATATTTAATTCAGGCCTACAGAGGTTCAGGCCCTGTGAGATACCCCATCTACATACACGGATTTAAATTAGGCATTTGAAATACAGCCATTTTGTGCAAAGATATATTTACTGCTGGCCTACAGAGGTTTGGGCCCTCGGAGATACTACCTCTACATTCAGGGGTTTTAATTAGGAATTTGAAATACAGCCATTTGAAATACAGCCTTTTTGTGCAAAAATATATTTACTTCAGGCCTACAGAGGTTCAGGCCCTGTGAGATACCACCTCTACATAGAGGGGTTTGAATTAGGCATTTGAAATACAGCCATTTGAAATACAGCATTTTTGTGCAAAGATATATTTATTTCAGGCCTACAGAGGTTCAGGCCCTGGGAGATACCACCTCTACATAGAGGGGTTTGAATTAGGCATTTGAAATACAGCCATTTGAAATACAGCGATTTTGTGCAAAGATATATTTACTTCAGGCCTACAGAGGTTCAGGCTCTCTGAGATACTACCTCAACATACAGGGGTTTGAATTAGGCATTTGAAATACAGCCATTTGAAATACAGCCATTTTGTGCAAAGATATATCTACTGCAGGCCTACAGAGGTTCAGGCTCTCTGAGATACTACCTCTACATACAGGGGTTTAAAATGGGCATTTGAAATATAGCCATTTGAAATACAGCATTTTTGTACATAGATATACTTACTGCAGGCCTACAGAGGTTCAGGCCCTCTGAGATACTACCTCTACATACAGGGGTTTGAATTAGGCATTTGAAATACAGGCATTTGAAATACAGCCTTTTTGTACAAAGATATATTTACTTCAGGCCTACAGAGGATCAGGCCCTGTGAGATACCACATCTACTTACAGGGATTTAAATTAGATGATTGAAATACATCCATTTGAAATACAGCCATTTTGTGCAAAGATATATTTACTGCTGGCCTACAGAGGTTCGGGCCCTCGGAGATACTACCTCTACATTCAGGGGTTTTAATTAGGCATTTGAAATACAGCCATTTGAATTACAGCCTTTTTCTGCAAAGATATATTTACTTCAGGCCTACAGAGGTTCAGGCCCTGTGAGATACCACCTCAACATACAGGTGTTTGAATTAAGCATTTGAAATACAGCCATTTTGTGCAAAGATATATTTACTGTAGGCCTACAGAGGTTCAGATCCTCTGAGATACTACCTCTACATAAAGGGGTTTGAATTAGACATTTGAAATACAACCATTTAAAATACAGCCTTTTTGTGCAAAGATATATTTACTTCAAGCCTACAGACGTTTAGGCCCTGTGAGATACCACCTCTACATACAGGGGTTTAAATTAGGCATTTTAAATACAACCATTTAAAATACAGCCTTTTTGTGCAAAAATATATTTACTTCAAGCCTACAGAGGTTCAGCCCTGTGAGATACCACCTCTACATACAGGGGTTTAAATTAGGCATTTGAAATACAGCCATTTGAAATACAGCCATTTGAAATACAGCCATTTTGTGCAAAGATATATTTACTGTAGGCCTACAGAGGTTCAGGTCCTCTGAGATACTACCTCTACATAAAGGGGTTTGAATTAGACATTTGAAATACAGCCATTTGAAATACAGCCTTTTTGTGTAAAATAATATTTACTTCAGGCCTACAGAGGTTCAGGCCCTCTGAGATACTACCTCTACATACAGGGGTTTGAACTAGGCATTTGAAATACAGCTATTTGAAATACAGCCTTTTTTTGTGCAAAGATATATTTGCTTCAGGCCTACAGAGGTTCAGCCCTGTGAGATACCACCTCTACATATAGGGGTTTGAATTAGGCATTTGAAATAAAGTCTTTTTCTGCAAAGATATATTTACTTCAGACCTACAGAGGTTCATGCCCTGTGAGATACCACCTCTACATACAGGGGTTTAAATTAAGCATTTGAAATACAGCCATTTTGTGCAAAGATATATTTACTGTAGGCCTACAGAGGTTCTGGTCCTCTGAGATACTACCTCTACATAAAGGGGTTTGAATTAGACATTTGAAATACAGCCATTTGAAATACAGCATTTTTGTGCAAAGAAATATTTACTTCAGGCGTACAGAGGTTCAGGCCCTCTGAGATACTACCTTTACATACATTGGTTTGAATTAGGCATTTTAAATACAGCCATTTGAAATATAGCCTTTTTGTGCAAAAAACAATTTACTTAAGGCCTACAAAGGTTCAGGCCCTGTGAGATACTACCTCTACCTATAGGGGTTTGAATTAGGCATTTGAAATACAGCCATTTGAAATACAGCCTTTTTGTGTAAAGATATATTTACTTCAGGCCTACAGAGGTTCAGGCCCTCTGAGATACTACCTCTACATACAGGGGTTTGAATTAGGCATTTGAAACACAGCATTTTTGTGCAAAGATATATTTACTTCAGGCCTACAGAGGTTCAGGCCCTGTGAGATACCACCTCTACATACAGGGGTTGGAATTAGGCATTTAAAATACAGCCAACTTGTGCAAAGATATATTTACTGCAGGCCTACAGAGGTTTAGGCCCTCTGAGATACCACCTCTACATACAGGGGTTTGAATTAGGCATTTGAAATACAGCCATTTGAAATACAGCCATTTTGTGCAAAGATATATTTACTTCAGGCCTACAGAGGTTCAGGCTCTCTGAGATACTACCTAATCATACAGGGGTTTGAATTAGGCATTTGAAATACAGCCTTTTGAAATACAGTCATTTTGTGCAAAGATATATTTACTTCAGGCCTACAGAGGTTAAGGCCCTGTGAGATACCACCTCTACATACAGGGGTTTTGAATTAGGCATTTGAAATACAGCCATTTGAAATACAGCCATTTTGTGTAATGATATATCTACTGCAGACCTACAGAGGTTCAGGCCCTCTGAGATACTACCTCTACATACAGGGGTTTGAAATGGGCATTTGAAATACAGCCATTTAAAATACAGCCATTTTGTGCAAAGATATATCTACTGCAGGCCTACAGAGATTCAGGCCCTGTGAGATACCACCTCTACATACAGGGATTTAAATTAGGCATTTGAAATACAGCCATTTTGTGCAAAGATATATTTACTGCTGTCCTACAGAGGTTCGGGCCCTCGGAGATACTACCTTTACATTCAGGGGTTTTAATTAGGCATTTGAAATACAGCCATTTAAAATACAGCCATTTTGTGCAAAGATATATTTACTTCAGGTCTACAGAGGTTAAGGCTCTGTGAGATACCACCTCTACATACAGGGGTTTGAATTAGGCATTTGAAATACAGCCATTTGAAATACAGCCTTTTTGTGCAAAGATATATTTACTTCAGGCCCTCTGAGATACTACCTCTACATACAGGGGTTTGAACTAGGCATTTGAAATACAGCTATTTGAAATACAGCCTTTTTGTGCAAAGATATATTTACTTCAGGCCTACAGAGGTTCAGCCCTGTGAGATACCACCTCTACATACAGGGGTTTGAATTAAGCATTTGAAATACAGCCATTTGAAATACAGCCATTTTGTGCAAAGATATGTTTACTGTAGGCCTACAGAGGTTCAGGCCCTCTGAGATACTACCTCTACATACAGGGGTTGGAATTAGGCATTTGAAATACAGCCATTTGAAATACAGTTTTTTTGTGCAAAGATATATTTATTTCAGGTCTACAAAGGTTCAGGCCCTGTGAGATACTACCTTTACCTATAGGGGTTTGAATTAGGCATTTGAAATACAGCCTTATTGTGTAAAGATATATTTACTTCAGGCCTACAGAGGTACAGGCCCTGTAAGATACCACCTATACATACAGGGGTTTGAAATAGGCATTTAAAATACAGCCATTTTGTGCAAAGATATATTTACTGTAGGCCTACAGAGGTTCAGGCCCTCTGAGATACTACCTCTACATACAGGGCTTTAAAATAGGCATTTGAAATACAGCCATTTGAAATACAGCATTTTTGTGCAAAAATATATTTACTTCAGGCCTACAGAGGTTCAGGCCCTGGGAGATACCACCTCTACATACATGGGTTTGAATTAGGCATTTGAAATACAGCTATTTGAAATACAGCCTTTTTGTGCAAAGATATATTTACTTCAGGCCTACAGAGGTTCAGGCTCTCTGAGATACTACCTCAACATACAGGGGTTTGAATTAGGCATTTGAAATACAGCCATTTAAAATACTGCCATTTTGTGCAAAGATATATCTACTGCAGGCCTACAGAGGTTCAGGCCCTCTGAGATACTACCTCTACATACAGGGGTTTGAAATGGGCATTTGAAATACAGCCATTTGAAATACAGCATTTTTGCACAAAGATATATTTACTTCAGGCCTACAGAGGTTCAGGCCCTGTGAGATACCACCTCTACATACAGGGATTTAAATTAGGCATTTGAAATACAGCCATTTTGTGGAAAGATATATCTACTGCAGGCCTACAGAGGTTCAGGCCCTCTGAGATACTACCTCTACATACAGGGGTTTGAAATGGGCATTTGAAATACAGCCATTTGAAATACAGCATTTTTGTGCAAAGATATATTTACTGCAGGCCTATATAGGTTCAGGCCCTCTGAGATACTACCTCTACATACAGGGGTTTGAATTAGGCATTTGAAATACAGCCATTTGAAATACAGCCTTTTTGTACAAAGATATATTTATTCAGGCCTACAGAGGTTCAGGCCCTGTGAGATACTACCTCTACATACAGGGTTTTAAATTAGGCTTTTAAAATACAGCCATTTAAAATACAGCCATTTTGTGCAAAGATATATTTACTGCTGGCCTACAGAGGTTCGGGCCCTCGGAGATACTACCTCTACATTCAGGGGTTTTAATTAGGCATTTGAAATACAGACATTTAAAATACAGCCATTTTGTGCAAAGATATATTTACTTCAGGCCCTGTGAGATACTACCTCTACATAAAGGGGTTTGAATTAGGCATTTGAAATACAGCCATTTAAAATACAGCCATTTTGTGCAAAGATATATTTACTTCAGGCCTACAGAGGTTCAGCCCTGTGAGATACCACCTCTACATACAGGGGTTTGAATTAGGCATTTAAAATACAGCCATTTTGTGCAAAGATATATTTACTGCAGGCCTACAGAGGTTCAGGCCCTCTGAGATACTACGTTTACATACAGAGGTTTGAAATAGGCATTTGAAATACAGCCATTTGAAATACAGCCTTTTTGTGCAAAGATATATTTACTGCAGGCGTACAGAGGTTCAGGCCCTCTTAGATACTACCTCTACATACAGGGGTTTGAATTAGGCATTTGAAATACAGCCATTTGAATTACAGCCTTTTTGTGCAAAGATATATTTACTGCAGGCCTCTGAGATACTACCTCTACATACAGGGGTTTGAATTAGGCATTTAAAATACAGCCATTTTGTGCAAAGATATATTTACTGTAGGCCTACAGAGGTTCAGGCCCTCTGAGATACTACCTCTACATAAAGGGGTTTGAATTACGCATTTGAATTACAGCCATTTAAAATACAGCCTTTTTGTGCAAAGATATATTTACTTCAAGCCTACAGAGGTTTAGGCCCTGTAAAATACAACCTCTTTATACAGGGGTTTAAATTAGGCATTTGATATACAACCATTTGAAAAACAGCCATTTTATGCAAAGATATATTTACTGCAGGCCTACAGAGGTTCAGGTCCTCTGAGATACTACCTCTACATAAAGGGGTTTGAATTAGACATTTGAAATACAGCCATTTGAAATACAGCTTTTTTGTGCAAAGAAATATTTACTTCAGGCCTACAGAGGTTCAGGCCCTCTGAGATACTACCTCTACGTACAGGGGTTTGAATTAGGCATTTGAAATACAGCCATTTGAAATATAGCATTTTTGTGCAAAGATATATTTACTTCAGGCCTACAGAGGTTCAGGCCCTGTGAGATACCACCTCTACATACAGGGGTTTGAATTAGGCATTTAAAATACAGCCATTTTGTGCAAAGATATATTTACTGCAGGCCTACAGAGGTTCAGGCCCTGTGAGATACTACCTCTACATACAGGGGTTTGAATTAGGCATTTAAAATACAGCATTTTTGTGCAAAAATATATTTACTTCAGGCCTACAGAGGTTCAGGCCTTGGGAGATACCACCTCTACATACAGGGGTTTGAATTAGGCATTTGAAATGCAGCCATTTGAAATATAGCCATTTTGTGCAAAGATATATCTACTGCAGGCCTACAGAGGTTCAGGCCCTCTGAGATACTACCTCTACATACAGGGGTTTGAAATTGGCATTTGAAATACAGCCATTTGAAATACAGCATTTTTGTGCAAAGATATATTTACTGCAGGCCTACAGAGGTTCAGACCCTCTGAGATACTACCTCTACATTCAGAAGTTTGAATTAGGCATTTGAAATACAGCCATTTGAAATACAGCCTTTTTGTACAAAGATATATTTTCTTCAGGCCTTCAGAGGTTCAGGCCCTGTGATATACCACCTCTACATACAGGGATTTAAATTAGGCATTTGAAATACAGCCATTTGAAATACAGCCATTTTGTGCAAAGATATATTTACTGCTGGCATATAGAGGTTAAGGCCCTGTGAGATACCACCTCTACATACAGGGGTTTGAATTAGGCATTTGAAATACAGCCATTTGAATTACAGCCTTTTTGTGCAAAGATATATTTACTGCAGGCCTCTGAGATACTACCTCTACATATAGGGGTTTGAATTAGGCATTTGAAATACAGCCATTTAAAATATAGCCATTTTGTGCAAAGATATATTTACTGTAGGCCTACAGAGGTTCAGGCCCTCTGAGATACTACCTCTACATAAAGGGGTTTGAATTACGCATTTGAAATACAGCCATTTAAAATACAGCTTTTTTCTGCAAAGATATATTTACTTCAGGCCTACAGAGGTTCAGGCCCTGTGAGATACCACCTCTACATACAGGGGTTTGAATTAGGCATTTGAAATACAGCCATTTGAAATATAGCCATTTTGTGCAAAGATATATTTACTGTAGGCCTACAGAGGTTCAGGCCCTCTGAGATACTACCTCTACATAAAGGGGTTTGAATTACGCATTTGAAATACAGCCATTTAAAATACAGCTTTTTTGTGCAAAGATATATTTACTTCAAGCCTACAGAGGTTTAGGCCCTGTGAGATACAACCTCTTTATACAGGGGTTTAAATTAGGCATTTGAAATACAGCCATTTGAAATACAGCCTTTTTGTGCAAAGAAATATTTACTTCAGGCCTACAGAGGTTCAGGCCCTCTGAGATACTACCTCTACATACAGGGGTTTGAATTAGGCATTTAAAATACAGCCATTTGAAATACAGCTTTTTTGTGCAAAGATATATTTACTTCAGGCCTACAGAGGTTCAGGCCCTGTGAGATACTACCTCTACATACAGGGGTTTGAATTAGGCTTTTGAAATACAGCATTTTTGTGCAAAAATATATTTACTTCAGGCCTACAGAGGTTGAGGCCCTGGGAGATACCACCTCTACATACAGGGGTTTGAATTAGGCATTTGA
This sequence comes from Bufo bufo, assembly GCF_905171765.1. Taxonomy (NCBI): domain Eukaryota; kingdom Metazoa; phylum Chordata; class Amphibia; order Anura; family Bufonidae; genus Bufo; species Bufo bufo. The sequence continues at coordinate 146,419,187 of NC_053395.1, read as the reverse complement.
AATACAGCCATTTGAAATACAGCCTTTTTGTGCAAAGATATATTTACTGCAGGCATACAGAGGTTCAGGCCCTGTGAGATCCTACCTCTACATATAGGGGTTTGAATTAGGCATTTGAAATACAGCCATTTGAAATACAGCCTTTTTGTGCAAAGATATACACTCACCTAAATAAATATTAGGAACACCTGTTCTATTTCTCATTAATGCAATTATCTAGTCAACCAATCACATGGCAGTTCCTTCAATGCATTTAGGGGTGTGGTCCTGGTCAAGACAATCTCCTGAACTCCAAACTGAATGTCAGAATGGGAAAGAAAGGTGATTTAAGCAATTTTGAGCGTGCCATGGTTGTTGGTGCCAGACGGGCCGGTCTGAGTATTTCACAATCTGCTCAGTTACTGGGATTTTCACGCACAACCATTTCTAGGATTTACAAAGAATGGTGTGAAAAGGGAAAAACATCCAGTATGCGGCAGTCCTGCGGGCAAAAATGCCTTGTGGATGCTAGAGGTCCTAGGAGAATGGGCCGACTGATTCAAGCTGATAGAAGAGCAACGTTGACTGACATAACCACTCGTTACAACCGAGGTATGCAGCAAAGCATTTGTGAAGCCACAACACGCACAACCTTGAGGCGGATGGGCTACAACAGCAGAAGACCCCACCGGGTACCACTCATCTCCACTACAAATAGGAAAAAGAGGCTACAATTTGCACGAGCTCAACAAAATTGGACTGTTGAAGACTGGAAAAATGTTGCCTGGTCTGATGAGTCTCGATTTCTGTTGAGACATTCAAATGGTAGAGTCCGAATTTGGCGTAAACAGAATGAGAACATGTATCCATCCTCTGATGGCTACTTCCAGCAGGATAATGCACCATGTCACAAAGCTCAAATCATTTCAAATTGGTTTCTTGAACATGACAATGAGTTCTCTGTACTAAAATGGCCCCCACAGTCACCAGATCTCAACCCAATAGAGCATCTTTGGGATGTGGTGGAACGGGAGCTTCGTGCCCTGGATGTGCATCCCTCAAATCTCCATCAACTGCAAGATTGTCATGGTCTTACCTTCTTGCTGTTCTCCTTCGTTTGACATGTGCTGGCGGCCATCTTGGTTTCTGGGTTTCTTGTAGCCTCCCACCCTGCGGCTCCTCCTTCCCACTGGGAGGAGCTGGATGCCTAGCTCATATATATAGGAGGTCTGTGGCTTCAGTTCCTTGCTTGGTCCTCCTGTGTTCACATGCTTCTAGACTGCTGCTGCTTCTGGTTCCTGATCCTGGTTTCGTCCGACTACCCTGTTGGTTCCTGATCCTGGCTTCGTCTGACTACCCTGCTGGTTCCTGATCCTGGCTTCGTCTGACTACCCTTCTGGTTCCTGACCTCTGGCTTCGCAAAGACTCTGCTTCGGTTTCGCCATCCGTTTGGACTTTTGCTTTACAGCTTTATTTTCAATAAAGCCTTCTTATTTTCACTTATCCCTTGTTGTACGTCTGGTTCATGGTTCCGTGACATTAGGACCAAGCCATGAATTCTGACGGTACAGGGCCATCCTCGCTACCCACGCTGGTTGCCAGACTTGATCAGCAGGATCACCTGTTGGGTCGGTTCGCTGTGGCGTTGCAAGCCCTGCTTGAACGCACGGCTCATTTCGCTCCCGTTGCCGATGGGTCGGTTGACGCTCCTGGGCCCGCTCCTACTGCCGCTCCGGTTGTTGCGCCAGAGTCTACCCCGACACCTGTTGTTGCACCTGCGGTGTTTCGGGGTATGACCGGTTCTGCCCCTCTTCCACAGCGCTTTGGGGGAGAGCCAACTCAGTGCCGAGGTTTCCTTAACCAGGTGGGCATTTATTTCGAGTTGCTGCCACATGCCTTTCCCACTGAGAGATCAAAGGTGGGCTTCTTGATCTCGCTGCTCTCGGACAAGGCCTTGGCCTGGGCCAGCCCTTTATGGGAGAACAACAATCCGGTGGTTGCCGAGTTTTCCGGTTTTGTTGCTTCTCTTCGGAAGGTATTCGATGTGCCGGCTCGTGCTGCCTCTGCTGCGAAGCTCCTTATGTCCATCAGACAGGGTTCACGATCCGTAGCTGAATACGCCATTGAGTTTCGTACCCTGGCAGCAGAGGTGGGCTGGAATAATGAGGCTCTGGTCGCTGCTTTCTCTCATGGTCTCTCGGATGCCTTGAAGGATGAGGTTGCAGCTAAGGACCTACCAGTGGAGCTCGAGTCTCTTATTTCTTTCCTGATTTTGATTGACACCAGACTCAGTGAGAGACCTTCCTTTAAGGAGAGCCTGCGGAGGTTTTCTAACAGATTGGCGCCTACGTTTGTTGTCCCACCCGTGCCTCCCTCTCCTCCCACGCCTCCTGGGGATGACTTGTCTGGGGGTGAACCCATGCAGCTGGGGTTTGCTCGCCTGTCCGAGGGGGAGAGGGTACTCCGGAGACGCGAGGGCCGATGCATGTACTGTGGTCTCGGTGGGCATTTTCGGTTGGCATGTCCGAACCGTCCGGGAAACGCTCGCACCTGAGATCCTGTCGGGGGCAGATCTTGGGTGGAGTCTCCTCGTCCCCGGTTTCCCGTGTTGACAAACCACTGATCACTGTTGTCCTCTCCTGGGTCGGTGGCTCGGTGACGACCCAGGCGTTGGTGGACTCTGGTGCTGGTGGTTTGTTCATTGATAATGTGTTCGCTGCCGCCAATTCCATTCCTCTGCAGGCTCGAGGTTCCCCACTGGCTCTTGAGGCGATAGACGGCAGACCCCTTCTGCCGCCACACGTGACTCATGAGACCCTTCCAGTGGGGATAGCCATTGGTGCCGTTCACAGAGAGTCGGTCTGCCTCCAGGTTATTTTGTCTCCACACTACTCGGTGGTCTTGGGGTACCCCTGGCTCCGGAAGCATAATCCGACTTTCAATTGGAGATCGGCCGAGATCCTCTCGTGGTCACCGCAGTGTGGGGCTAGTTGCATCCATGGGTCTGTCAAGTTGCTGCGTACTTCCTCGGACTCTCTGTTGCCTCCTGAATACGAGGAGTACCGGGATGTATTCGATAAGGTGTGCGCGGTTGCCCTACCTCCGCACCGCCCATACGATTGTGCCATAGAGTTACAATCTGGTGCCGTTCCTCCTCGTGGCAAAGTCTATCCACTGTCGGTAGCGGAGAATGAGGCCATGGAGGAGTACGTGAGAGAGGCGCTTTCACGCGGACACATTCGCAAATCCTCGTCCCCGGCAGGGGCTGGATTTTTCTTTGTGAAAAAGAAGGGCGGTGAGTTGAGGCCTTGCATCGATTACAGGGGTCTCAATCGCATCACGATCAAGAACGCTTACCCGATACCCTTGATTTCCGAGCTGTTCGATCGCCTTAAAGGGGCCACGGTCTTTACCAAACTCGACCTGAGGGCGGCATATAACCTGGTAAGGATCAAGGCGGGCGATGAGTGGAAGACCGCGTTTAACACCAGGACCGGTCATTATGAATCCTTGGTTATGCCCTTTGGGTTGTGCAATGCGCCCGCAGTCTTTCAGGAATTCATCAACGATGTTTTCCGTGACCTGTTGCAGCAGTGTGTGGTGGTCTATTTGGATGACATCTTGGTATATTCTGAATCCATGGAGGCCCACATTCTGGATGTCAGACGAGTGTTGCAACGGTTACGAGAGAACAAGCTGTTCGGTAAGCTTGAGAAATGCGAATTTCACCGATCCCAGGTAACCTTCTTAGGTTACATCATTTCCGCTGAGGGGTTCTCCATGGATCCTGAGAAGGTTTCGGCTGTCTTACAGTGGCCCCAGCCCAGTGGTCTTCGTTCCCTGCAGCGCTTTTTGGGCTTCGCCAATTATTATCGGAAGTTCATCAGGGACTTTTCCATGCTAGCCAAGCCTCTCACGGATCTGACCAGGAAGGGCAGTAATTCCCAGGTCTGGCCGCTCGAGGCCATCCGAGTTTTTGAGGCTCTAAAGTCCGCCTTTGTGTCGTCTCCGATTCTGTCGCATCCCAACCCTGGGTTGCCCTTTGTCCTCGAGGTGGACGCGTCTGAGACGGGAGTAGGCGCCCTTCTGTCTCAGCGTAGAACACCAGAGGGTCCTCTGCTTCCTTGTGGGTTTTACTCCCGGAAACTGTCTTCCGCGGAGTGCAACTATCAGATTGGTGACAGGGAGTTATTGGCCATCGTGCAGGCCCTTAACCACCTCAGCCCCCAGTGCTTAAACACCCTGAAAGACCAGGCCACTTTTTACACTTCTGACCTACACTACTTTCACCATTTATTGCTCGGTCATGCAACTTACCACCCAAATGAATTTTACCTCCTTTTCTTCTCACTAATAGAGCTTTCATTTGGTGGTATTTCATTGCTGCTGACATTTTTACTTTTTTTGTTATTAATCGAAATTTAACGATTTTTTTGCAAAAAAATGACATTTTTCACTTTCAGTTGTAAAATTTTGCAAAAAAAACGACATCCATATATAAATTTTGCTCTAAATTTATTGTTCTACATGTCTTTGATAAAAAAAAAATGTTTGGGTAAAAAAAAAATGGTTTGGGTAAAAGTTATAGCGTTTACAAACTATGGTACAAAAATGTGAATTTCCGCTTTTTGAAGCAGCTCTGACTTTCTGAGCACCTGTCATGTTTCCTGAGGTTCTACAATGCCCAGACAGTACAAACACCCCACAAATGACCCCATTTCGGAAAGTACACACCCTAAGGTATTCGCTGATGGGCATAGTGAGTTCATAGAACTTTTTATTTTTTGTCACAAGTTAGCGGAAAATGATGATTTTTTTTTTTTTTTTTTTTTTCTTACAAAGTCTCATATTCCACTAACTTGTGACAAAAAATAAAAACTTTCATGAACTCACTATGCCCATCACGAAATACCTTGGGGTCTCTTCTTTCCAAAATGGGGTCACTTGTGGGGTAGTTATACTGCCCTGGCATTCTAGGGGCCCAAATGTGTGGTAAGGAGTTTGAAATCAAATTCTGTAAAAAATGACGAGTGAAATCCGAAAGGTGCTCTTTGGAATGTGGGCCCCTTTGCCCACCTAGGCTGCAAAAAAGTGTCACACATCTGGTATCGCCGTATTCAGTAGAAGTTGGGGAATGTGTTTTGGGGTGTCATTTTACATATACCCATGCTGGGTGAGATAAATATCTTGGTCAAATGCCAACTTTGAATAAAAAAATGGGAAAAGTTGTCTTTTGCCAAGATATTTCTCTCACCCAGCATGGGTATATGTAAAAAGACACCCCAAAACACATTCCCCAACTTCTCCTGAATACGGAGATACCAGATGTGTGACACTTTTTTGCAGCCTAGGTGGGCAAAGGGGCCCATATTCCAAAGAGCACCTTTCGGATTTCACTCGTCATTTTTTACAGAATTTGATTTCAAACTCCTTACCACACATTTGGGCCCCTAGAATGTCAGGGCAGTATAACTACCCCACAAGTGACCCCATTTTGGAAAGAAGAGACCCCAAGGTATTCGCTGATGGGCATAGTGAGTTCATGGAAGTTTTTATTTTTTGTCACAAGTTAGTGGAATATGAGACTTTGTATGAAAAAAAAAAAAAAAATCATCATTTTCCACTAACTTGTGACAAAAAATAAAAAAAAAAAGGAACTCGCCATGCCCCTCACGGAATACCTTGGGGTGTCTTCTTTCCAAAATGGGGTCACTTGTGGGGTAGTTATACTGCCCTGGCATTTTCCAGGGGCCCTAATGTGTGGTAAGTAGGTAAATGACCAGTGAAATCCAAAAGGTGCTCTTTGGAATATGGGCCCCTTTGCCCACCTAGGCTGCAAAAAAGTGCCACACATGTGGTATCTCCGTACTCAGGAGAAGTTGGGGAATGTGTTTTGGGGTGTCTTTTTACATATACCCATGCTGGGTGAGAGAAATATCTTGGCAAAAGACAACTTTTCCCATTTTTTTATACAAAGTTGGCATTTGACCAAGATATTTATCTCACCCAGCATGGGTATATGTAAAATGACACCCCAAAACACATTCCCCACCTTCTCCTGAGTACGGAGATACCAGATGTGTGACACTTTTTTGCAGCCTAGGTGGGCAAAGGGGCCCATATTCCAAAGAGCACCTTTCGGATTTCACTCGTCATTTTTTACAGAATTTGATTTCAAACTCCTTACCACACATTTGGGCCCCTAAAATACCAGGGCATTATACCTACCCCACAAGTGACCCCATTTTGGAAAGAATAGACCCCAAGGTATTCGCTGATGGGCATAGTGAGTTCATGGAAGTTTTTATTTTTTGTCACAAGTTAGTGGAATATGAGACTTTGTATGAAAAAAAAAAAAAAAAAAAAAATCATCATTTTCCACTAACTTGTGACAAAAAATAAAAAATTCTAGGAACTCGCTATGCCCCTCACGGAATACCTTGGGGTGTCTTCTTTCCAAAATGGGGTCACTTGTGGGGTAGTTATACTGCCCTGGCATTTTCCAGGGGCCCTAATGTGTGGTAAGTAGGTAAATGACCAGTGAAATCCGAAAGGTGCTCTTTGGAATATGGGCCCCTTTGCCCACCTAGGCTGCAAAAAAGTGTCACACATCTGGTATCTCCGTACTCGGGAGAAGTTGGGGAATGTGTTTTGGGGTGTCTTTTTACATATACCCATGCTGGGTGAGAGAAATATCTTGGCAAAAGACAACTTTTCCCATTTTTTTATACAAAGTTGGCATTTGACCAAGATATTTATCTCACCCAGCATGGGTATATGTAAAATGACACCCCAAAACACATTCCCCAACTTCTCCTGAGTACGGCGATACCAGATGTGTGACACTTTTTTGCAGCCTAGATGCGCAAAGGGGCCCAAATTCCTTTTAGGAGGGCATTTTTAGACATTTGGATACCAGACTTCTTCTCACGCTTTGGGGCCCCTAGAATGCCAGGGCAGTATAAATACCCCACATGTGACCCCATTTTGGAAAGAAGACACCCCAAAGTATTCAATGAGGGGCATGGCGAGTTCATAGAAATTTTTTTTTTTTGGCACAAGTTAGCGGAAATTGATATTTTTTATTTTTTTCTCACAAAGTCTCCCGTTCCGCTAACTTGGGACAAAAATTTCAATCTTTCATGGACTCAATATGCCCCTCACGGAATACCTGGGGGTGTCTTCTTTCCGAAATGGGGTCACATGTGGGGTATTTATACTGCCCTGGCATTCTAGGGGCCCTAAAGCGTGAGAAGAAGTCTGGAATATAAATGTCTAAAAATTTTTACGCATTTGGATTCCGTGAGGGGTATGGTGAGTTCATGTGAGATTTAATTTTTTGTCACAAGTTAGTGGAATATGAGACTTTGTAAGAAAAAAAAATAATAATTCCGCTAACTTGGGCCAAAAAAATGTCTGAATGGAGCCTTACAGGGGGGTGATCAATGACAGGGGGGGGATCAATGACAGGGGGGTTGATCAATGACAGGGGGTTGATCAATGACAGGGGGGTGATCAATGACAGGGGGGTGATCAATGACAGGGGGGTGATCAATGACAGGGGGGGTGATCAATGACAGGGGGGGTGATCAATGACAGGGGGGGTGATCAATGACAGGGGTGGTGATCAATGACAGGGGTGGTGATCAATGACAGGGGGGTGATCAATGACAGGGGGTGATCAATGACAGGGGGGTGATCAATGACAGGGGGGTGATCAGGGAGTCTATATGGGGTGATAACCACAGTCATTGATCACGCCCGTGTAAGGCTTCATTCAGACGTCCGTATGCGTTTTGCGGATCCGATCCATCTATCAGTGGATCCGTAAAAATCATGCGGACGTCTGAATGGAGCTTTACAGGGGGGTGATCAATGACAGGGGGGTAATCAATGACAGGGGGGTGATCAGGGAGTCTATATGGGGTGATCACCACAGTCATTGATCATGCCCCTGTAAGGCTTCATTCAGACGTCCGGATGCGTTTTGCGGATCCGATCCATCTATCAGTGGATCCGTAAAAATCATGCGGACGTCTGAATGGAGCTTTACAGGGGGGTAATCAATGACAGGGGGGTGATCAGGGAGTCTATATGGGGTGATAACCACAGTCATTGATCATGCCCCTGTAAGGCTTCATTCAGACGTCCGGATGCGTTTTGCGGATCCGATCCATCTATCAGTGGATCCGTAAAAATCATGCGGACGTCTGAATGGAGCTTTACAGGGGGGTAATCAATGACAGGGGGGTGATCAATGACAGGGGGGTGATCAGGGAGTCTATATGGGGTGATAACCACAGTCATTGATCATGCCCCTGTAAGGCTTCATTCAGACGTCCGGATGCGTTTTGCGGATCCGATCCATCTATCAGTGGATCCGTAAAAATCATGCGGACATCTGAATAGAGCTTTACAGGGGGGTGATCAGGGAGTCTATATGGGGTGATCACCACAGTCATTGATCATGCCCCTGTAAGGCTTCATTCAGACGTCCGAATGCGTTTTGCGGATCCGATCCATCTATCAGTGGATCCGTAAAAATCATGCGGACGTCTGAATGGAGCTTTACAGGGGGGTAATCAATGACAGGGGGGTGATCAATGACAGGGGGGTGATCAGGGAGTCTATATGGGGTGATAACCACAGTCATTGATCATGCCCCTGTAAGGCTTCATTCAGACGTCCGGATGCGTTTTGCGGATCCGATCCATCTATCAGTGGATCCGTAAAAATCATGCGGACATCTGAATGGAGCTTTACAGGGGGTTGATCAATGACAGGGGGGTAATCAATGACAGGGGGGTGATCAGGGAGTCTATATGGGGTGATCAGGGAGTCTATATGGGGTGATCAGGGGCTAATAAGGGGTTAATAAGTGACGGGGGGGGTGTAGTGTAGTGTAGTGGTGCTTGGTGCTACTTTACTGAGCTACCTGTGTCCTCTGGTGGTCGATCCAAACAAAGGGGACCACCAGAGGACCAGGTAGCAGGTATATTAGACGCTGTTATCAAAACAGCGTCTAATATACCTGTTAGGGGTTAAAAAAAACACATCTCCAGCCTGCCAGCGAACGATCGCCGCTGGCAGGCTGGAGATCAACTCTCTTACCTTCCGTTCCTGTGAGCGCGCGCGCCTGTGTGCGCGCGTTCACAGGAAATCTCGCGTCTCGCGAGATGACGCGTATATGCGTCCACTCGGAATGAATCAACCACCTCCAGGACGCGTCTGTGCGTACAGCGGTCCGGAGGTGGTTAATGAATGGAGGCACTTGCTCGAGGGTTCGGTGGTTCCGGTCCTCATCCTGACGGACCACAAGAATCTGACCTACCTTTCTGAGGCCAAGAGATTGACACCACGTCAGGCCAGATGGGCTCTGTTCTTGTCACGTTTTAATTACGTGGTCTCCTACCTACCCGGTTCCAAGAACTTCAGGGCGGATGCCTTATCACGGCAGTACTCCGAGCTGTCCAGGGAGGAGTCGATTCCGACTTCGGTCATACCTCCGAATCAGATCTTGGCCGCCATTCGCACTAGCCTGACCTCTCTCCTGGGTGAGCAGATTTTGGCGGCTCAATCTGGTGCTCCCTCTGGGAGACCCAACGGCAGATGTTTTGTGCCTGAGGAGTTGCGCACTCGGTTGTTGCGAACCTACCATAACTCCAAGACCGCGGGGCATCCTGGAAAGAATCAGCTGTCCTGGGCTGTTTCACGTCTGTTCTGGTGGCCTTCCCTACGTTCCGACATCGCCGCATATGTAGCGGCATGCTCCGTTTGTGCCCAGAGTAAGTCCCCTCGGCACCTTCCGTTGGGCCTTCTGCAACCCATAGCCACCGGGGAGCGCCCATGGTCACACCTGGGGATGGATTTCATTGTGGACCTCCCTGCATCCCGAGGCCATACGGTCATTCTCATGATTGTGGATCGGTTTTCCAAAATGTGCCACTGTGTTCCTCTCAAGAAGTTACCCTCTGCACAAGAGTTGGCCACGATTTTTGCCAGGGAGGTCTTCCGGTTGCACGGTTTGCCCAAGGAGATTGTGTCGGATCGGGGGAGTCAGTTTGTGTCCAGGTTCTGGCGCGCCTTTTGCTCCCAGTTGGGGATTCATCTCTCCTTCTCCTCGGCCTACCACCCTCAGTCCAATGGGGCCGCAGAACGATCCAATCAGGCCTTGGAGCAATTCCTTCGTTGCTATGTCTCCGATCACCAAGACAATTGGGTTGACCTCCTGCCTTGGGCTGAGTTTGCCAGGAACACGGCGGTGAACTCTTCCTCTGGGACGTCTCCCTTCATGGCCAATTATGGGTTCCAACCTGCCGTGTTACCGGAGGTATTCTCTCCCCAGGATATTCCGGCTGTGGAGGATCACCTTTCCGTCCTACGTGCTTCTTGGGTACTGATCCAGAAGTCCCTTGAGGTCTCTGCGCAGCGCCAGAGACTCCAGGCTGATCGCAGACAAGCGCCTGCTCCTTCCTACCAGGTCGGAGACCGTGTATGGTTGTCCACCCGCAACCTCAACCTTCGAGTGCCCACTCCCAAGCTGGCGCCTCGCTTTGTTGGTCCCTTCCGAGTGCTTCGCAGGGTAAACCCGGTAGCCTATGCCCTTGCGCTTCCTCCTGGCATGCGGATCTCCAACGTGTTTCATGTCTCCCTGTTGAAGCCACTGGTGTGTAATCGTTTCACTTCCTCGGTTCCTCGGCCTCGTCCGGTCCAAGTGGGTAATCGTGAGGAGTATGAGGTGAGCAATATCCTGGACTCACGCCTGGTCTGCGGTCGGGTGCAGTTTTTGGTCCATTGGCGTGGTTATGGTCCAGAGGAGCGTTCCTGGGTTCCCTCCGCAGATGTCCATGCTCCTGCCTTGCTCCGAGCCTTCCACGCACGCTTCCCTCAGAAACCGTTCTTTACTCCGCGGAGGAGGGGCCCTTGAGGGGGAGGTACTGTCATGGTCTTACCTTCTTGCTGTTCTCCTTCGTTTGACATGTGCTGGCGGCCATCTTGGTTTCTGGGTTTCTTGTAGCCTCCCACCCTGCGGCTCCTCCTTCCCACTGGGAGGAGCTGGATGCCTAGCTCATATATATAGGAGGTCTGTGGCTTCAGTTCCTTGCTTGGTCCTCCTGTGTTCACATGCTTCTAGACTGCTGCTGCTTCTGGTTCCTGATCCTGGTTTCGTCCGACTACCCTGTTGGTTCCTGATCCTGGCTTCGTCTGACTACCCTGCTGGTTCCTGATCCTGGCTTCGTCTGACTACCCTTCTGGTTCCTGACCTCTGGCTTCGCAAAGACTCTGCTTCGGTTTCGCCATCCGTTTGGACTTTTGCTTTACAGCTTTATTTTCAATAAAGCCTTCTTATTTTCACTTATCCCTTGTTGTACGTCTGGTTCATGGTTCCGTGACAAAGATGCTATCCTATCAATATGGGCCAACATTTCTAAAGAATGCTATCAGCACCTTGTAGAATCAATGCCACGTAGAATTAAGGCAGTTCTGAAGGCAAAAGGGGGTCCAACACCGTATTAGTATGGTGTTCCTAATAATTCTTTAGGTGAGTGTATTTACTTCAGGCCTACAGAGGTTCAGGCCCTCTGAGATACTACCTCTATATACAGGGGTTTGAATTAGGCATTTGAAATACAGCCATTTGAAATACAGCATTTTTGTGCAAAGATATATTTACTTCAGGCCTACAGAGGTTCAGGCTCTCTGAGATACTACCTCAACATACAGGGGTTTGAATTAGGCATTTGAAATACAGCCATTTGAAATACAGCCATTTTGTGCAAAGATATATTTACTTCAGGCCTACAGAGGTTAAGGCCCTGTGAGATACCACCTCTACATACAGGGGTTTGAATTAGGCATTTGAAATACAGCCATTTGAAATACAGCCATTTTGTGCAAAGATATATCTACTGCAGGCCTACAGAGGTTCAGGCCCTCTGAGATACTACCTCTACATTCAGGGGTTTGAAATGGGCATTTGAAATACAGCCATTTGGAATACAGCATTTTTGTACAAAGATATACACTGCTCAAAAAAATAAAGGGAACACAAAAATAACACATCCTAGATCTGAATTAATTAAATATACTTCTGAAATACTTTGTTCTTTACATAGTTTAATGTGCTGACAACAAAATCACACAAAAATAAAAATATGGAAATCAAATTTTTCAACCCATGGAGGTCTGTATTTGGAGTCACACTCAAAATTAAAGTGGAAAAACACACTACAGGCTGATCCAACTTTGATGTAATGTCCTTAAAACAAGTCAAAATGAGGCTCAGTAGTGTGTGTGGCCTCCATGTGCCTGTATGACCTCCCTACAACGCCTGTGTATGCTCCTGATGAGGTGGCGGACGGTCTCCTGAGGGATCTCCTCCCAGACCTGGACTAAAGCATCTGCCAACTCCTGGACAGTCTGTGGTGCAACGTGACGTTGGTGAATAGAGCGAGACATGATGTCCCAGATGTGCCCAATTGGATTCAGGTCTGGGGAACGGGCAGGCCAGTCCATAGCATCAATGCCTTCGTCTTGCAGGAACTGCTGACACACTCCAGCCACATGAGGTCTAGCATTGTCTTGCATTAGGAGGAACCCAGGGGTTTGAATTAGGCCTACAGAGGTTCAGGCCCTGTGAGATAACACCTCTACATACAGGGATTTAAATTAGGCATTTGAAATACAGCCATTTTGTGCAAAGATATATTTACTTCAGGCCTACAGAGGTTCAGGCCCTGTGAGATACCACCTCTACATACAGGGGTTTGAATTAGGCATTTGAAATACAGCATTTATGTGCAAAGATATATTAATTTCAGGCCTACAGAGGTTCAGGCCCTGGGAGATACCACCTCTACATACAGGGGTTTGAATTAGGCATTTGAAATACAGCCATTTTGTGCAAAGATACACCAGCATATGGTCTCACAAGGGGTCTTAGGATCTCATCTCGGTACCTAATGGCAGTCAGGCTACCTCTGGCGAGCACATGGAGGGCTGTGCGGCCCTCCAAAGAAATGCCACCCCACACCATTACTGACCCAATGCCAAACCGGTCATGCTGGAGGATGTTGCAGGCAGCAGAACGTTCTCCACGGCGTCTCCAGACTCTGTCACGTCTATCACATGTGCTCAGTGTGAACCTGCTTTTATCTGTGAAGAGCACAGGGCGCCAGTGGCGAATTTGTCAATCTTGGTGTTCTCTGGCAAATGCCAAACGTCCTGCACGGTGTTGGGCTGTAAGCAAAACCCCCACCTGTGGACGTCGGGCCCTCATATCACCCTCATGGAGTCTGTTTCTGACCGTTTGAGCAGACACATGCACATTTGTGGCCTGCTGGAGGTCATTTTGCAGGGCTCTGGCAGTGCTCCTCCTGTTCCTCCTTGCACAAAGGCGGAGGTAGCGGTCCTGCTGCTGGGTTGTTGCCCTCCTACGGCCTCCTCCACGTCTCCTGATGTACTGGCCTGTCTCCTGGTAGCGCCTCCATGCTCTGGACACTACGCTGACAGACACAGCAAACCTTCTTGCCACAGCTCGCATTGATGTGCCATCCTGGATAAGCTGCGCTATCTGAGCCACTTGTGTGGGTTGTAGACTCAGTCTCATGCTACCACTAGAGTGAAAGCACCGCCAGCATTCAAAAGTGACCAAAACATCAGCCAGGAAGCATAGGAACTGAGAAGTGGTCTGTGGTTACCACCTGCAGAACCACTCCTTTATTGGGGGTGTCTTGCTAATTGCCTATAATTTCCACCTGTTGTCTATCCCATTTGCACAACAGCATGTGAAATTGATTGTCACTCAGTGTTGCTTCCTAAGTGGACCGTTTGATTTCACAGAAGTGTGATTGACTTGGAGTTACATTGTGTTGTTTAAGTGTTCCCTTTATTTTTTTGAGCAGTGTATTTACTTCAGGCCTACAGAGGTTCAGGCCCTGTGAGATAACACCTCTACATACAGGGATTTAAATTAGGCATTTGAAATACAGCCATTTGAAATACAGCCATTTTGTGCAAAGATATATTTACTGCTGGCCTACAGAGGTTCGGGCCCTCGGAGATACTACCTCTACATTCAGGGGTTAAAATTAGGCATTTGAAATACAGCCATTTGAAATACAGCCTTTTTGTGCAAAGATATATTTACTTCAGGCCTACAGAGGTTAAGGCCCTCTGAGATACTACCTCTACATACAGGGGTTTGAATTAGGCATTTGAAATAAAGCCATTTGAAATACAGCATTTTTGTGCAAAGATATATTTACTTCAGGCCTACAGAAGTTCAGGCCCTGGGAGATACCACCTCTACATACAGGGGTTTGAATTAGGCATTTGAAATACAGCCATTTGAAATACAGCCATTTTGTGCAAAGATATATTTACTTCAGGCCTACAGAGGTTAAGGCCCTGTGAGATACCACCTCTATATACAGGGGTTTAAATTAGGCATTTTAAATACATCCATTTGAAATACAGCCATTTTGTGCAAAGATATATCTACTGCAGGCCTACAGAGGTTCAGGCCCTCTGAGATACTATCTCTACATAGAGGGGCTTGAAATGGGCATTTGAAATACAGACATTTGAAATACAGCATTTTTGTACAAAGATATATTTACTTCAGGCCTACAGAGGTTCAGGCCCTGTGAGATAACACCTCTACATACAGGGATTTAAATTAGGCATTTGAAATACAGCCATTTGAAATATAGCCATTTTGTGCAAAGATATATTTACTGCTGGCCTACAGAGGTTCGGGCCCTCGGAGATACTACCTCTACATTCAGGAGTTTTAATTAGGCATTTGAAATACAGCCATTTGAAATACAGCCTTTTTTTGCAAAGATATATTTAATTCAGGCCCTGTGAGATACCACCTCTACATACAGGGGTTTGAATTAGGCATTTGAAATACAGCCATTTGAAATACAGCCTTTTTGTGCAAAGATATATTTACTTCAGGCCTACAGAGGTTCAGGCCCTCTGAGATACTACCTCTACATACAGGGGTTTGAATTAGGCATTTGAAATACAGCCATTTGAAATACAGCCTTTTTGTGCAAAGATATATTTACTTCAGGCCTACAGAGGTTAAAGGGACTCTGTCACCACTTTCTAACCCCCCCTTTTAAAAGTATTGTTCTCTCCATGGCGCCCTTGTGATTACAAAGGTGTTGTTATAACATAAATTCGCCGTCTCGTTTTGATAAAAATACCTTTTATCTAACCTGTCAATCTTGTGGATAAGGTGCCCAGGGCGTTTCTGAAGGTCTGAAGCTGCCGCCCGCCGCCGCCGTTGGTGCACAGCTCCTCCCCTGATCCTTTCAGCGCCGCCTGAATGTAAAGAGATCCGCCTCCGGCTCTCGCTCAGTGCCCCCTCCTCCTTTTCAAAGATCCCGCGCGTGCGCACAGGCCTGTGCCTGATGCGCCCGTGCGGACATTTAGAATCAGCCTCATTGAGCGAAGTGCGCATGCGCGCACTTCGCTCAACCTCCTCATCAGACGAGCACTGCAGCCAGCCACTCAGAGCCTGCGGCTCCATACAGCGCTTGGCAGGCTCTGAGTGGCTGGCTGCAGTGCTCGTCTTATGAGGAGGTTGAGCGAAGTGCGCTGATGCGCACTTCGCTCAATGAGGCTGATTCTAAATGTCCGCACGGGCGCATCAGGCACAGGCCTGTGCGCACGCGCGGGATCTTTGAAAAGAAGGAGGGGGCACTGAGCGAGAGCCGGAGGCGGATCTCTTTACATTCAGGCGGCGCTGAAAGGATCAGGGGAGGAGCTGGGCACCAACGGCGGCGGCGGCGGGCGGCAGCTTCAAACCTTCAGAAATGCCCTGGGCACCTTATCCACAAGATTGACAGGTTAGATAAAAGGTATTTTTATCAAAACGAGACGGCGAATTTATGTTATAACAACACCTTTGTAATCACAAGGGCGCCATGGAGAGAACAATACTTTTAAAAGGGGGGGTTAGAAAGTGGTGACAGAGTCCCTTTAAGGCCCTCTGAGATACTACCTCTACATACAGGGGTTTGAATTAGGCATTTGAAAAAAAGCCATTTGAAATACAGCATTTTTGTGCAAAGATATATTTACTTCAGGCCTACAGAAGTTCAGGCCCTGGGAGATACCACCTCTACATACAGGGGTTTGAATTAGGCATTTGAAATACAGCATTTATGTGCAAAGATATATTAATTTCAGGCCTACAGAGGTTCAGGCCCTGGGAGATACCACCTCTACATACAGGGGTTTGAATTAGGCATTTGAAATACAGCATTTATGTGCAAAGATATATTTACTTCAGGCCTACAGAGGCTCAGGCCCTGTGAGATACCACCTCTACATACAGGGGTTTGAATTAGGCATTTGAAATACAGCCAATTGAAATACAGCATTTTTGTGCAAAGTTATATTAATTTCAGGCCTACAGAGGTTCAGGCCCTGGGAGATACCACCTCTACATACAGGGGTTTGAATTAGGCATTTGAAATACAGCCATTTGAAATACAGCCTTTTTGTGCAAAGATATATTTACTGCAGGCCTACAGAGGTTCAGGCCCTCTGGGATACTACCTCTACATACAGGAGTTTGAAATAGGCATTTGAAATACAGCCATTTGAAATACAGCCTTTTTGTGCAAAGATATATTTACTGTAGGCCTACACTGGTTCAGGCCCTGTGAGATACTACCTTTACATACAGGGCTTTCAATTAGGCTTTTGAAATACAGTCATTTGAAATACAGCCTTTTTGTGCAAAGATATATTTACTTCAGGCCTACAGAGGTTCAGGCCCTCTGAGATACTACCTCTACATACAGGGGTTTTAATTAGGCATTTGAAATACAGCCATTTTGTGCAAAGATATATTTACTGCAGGCCTACAGAGGTTCAGTCCCTGTGAGATACTACCTCTACATACAGGGGTTTGAAATAGGCATTTGAAATATAGCCATTTTGTGCAAAGATATATTTACTTCAAGCCTACAGAGGTTCAGGCCCTCTGAGATACTACCTGTACATACAGGGGTTTGAATTAGGCATTTGAAATACAGCCATTTGAAATATAGCCTTTTTGTGCAAAGATATATTTACTGCAGGCCTACAGAGGTTCAGGCCCTCTGAAATACTACCTCTACATACAGGGGTTTGAATTAGGCATTTGAAATACAGCCATTTGAAATACAGCCTTTTTGTTCAAAGATATATTTACTTCAGGCCTACAGAGGTTCAGCCCCTGTGAGAAACCACCTCTACATACAGGGGTTTGAATTAGGCATTTGAAATACAGCTATTTTGTGCAAAGATATATTTACTGCAGGCCTACACTGGTTTAGGCTCTGTGAGATACTACCTCTACATACAGGGGTTTGAATTAGGCATTTGAAATACAGCCTATTTGTGCAAAGATATACAGTATTTACTGCAGGCCTACAGAGGTTCAGGCCCTGTGAGATACCACCTCTACATACACGGGTTTGAATTAGGCATTTGAAATGCAGCCATTTGAAATACAGCCTTTTTGTGCAAAGATATATTTTCTTCAGGCCTACAGAGGTTCAGGTCCTTTGAAATACTACCTCTACATACAGGGGTTTGAATTAGGCATTTGAAATACAGCCATTTGAAATACAGCCATTTTGTGCAAAGATATATTTACTTCAGGCCTACAGAGGTTCAATCCCTCTGAGATACTACCTCTACAAACAGGGGTTTGAATTAGGCATTTGAAATACAGCCATTTTGGGCAAAACAATCTTTTATTGAGGCCTAGTCTGGTTCAGGCCGTGTGAGATACACCCTTTACATACTGTCGTTCTATTCTTTTTTTTAAATCAGATAATTTTTATTGAAGTAATATCTGTCATTCTATTCTACTATTAATTAAACACCCATTTAGGGCAAGATCCTAAATTTTAAAAATATGAGGAGAGCGTCAAATAAGGGACGTGGCCCAGGTCGTGGTGCTGCTGGTGGAGCTCCTGTTGCAGGGAGAGGACGTGGTTGATCTGTGCCAGCTACCTGCACAAGTGAAACCCCTTCCTCAGGTGCGAGTAGGCGAAAAAACCTGCAGCGGTATTTGGTCGGGCATTATGCTGCTCTACGAATGGTGAGGCCTGAACAAGTACAGGCGATAGTAGATTGGGTTGCTGACAGTGGATCCAGTTCCTTTACATTGTCTCCCACCAAGTCTCCTGCTGAAAGACCACAGTTGGCACCTGCAGCCCCTTGCAAATCAGCCAAGCAGTCTGAGCCCCAAGTCATGCAGCAGTCTCTTCTGCTTTTTGATGACTCTGTTAGCAGGGTTTCCCAGGGCCATCTACCTAGCCCTGCCCCAGAAGTGGAAGAAATTGAGTGCACCGATGCCCAACCACTTATTTTTCAAGATGAGTACATGGGAGGACCTTCGCAGCATGTCCTCCCATGTACACGCTGTGCAATCAGAGCTGGAAGCGAGGCATAAATGTTCTCAACCTGAGCACAACCTGCATGACCAGGCATTTAAGTGCAAAGCACGAGCTGCAGTGGAGTAGACACCTCAAAAACCAAGAAAGGTCTCTGGCTCCTCCTGCTTCCTCTTCTGCTGCAGTCGCGGCCTCTTCATCCACCTCTGGAGTGACAGTGCCACCTGCCACCCCGCAAACAGAGGATCTGCCAGCAACACCAACACCTGGGTCAGCAAGCATCTCCACAATGTCCCACGGAAGCGTTCCGCTCTCCATCTCCCAAACGCTGGAGAGGAATAGGAAGTACCCGCCTACCCACCCCCGATCCCTAGCCCTGAATGCCAGCATTTCTAAATTACTGGCCTTTGAAATGCTGTCATTCCGTCTGGTGGAGACGGATAGTTTTAAAGGCCTTATGGCGGTGGCTGTCCCACAGTACTTTTCAAGGCGAGCCATCCCTTCCCTTCACAACCAAGTAGGGGACAAAATCAGGTGTGCACTGCGCAACGCCATCTGTGGCGAGGTGCACCTGACTATGGATACGTGGACCAGTAAGCACGGTCAGGGCCGTTATATTTTCATAACAGCACACTGTTACCCAGGTAAATGCAGTGGCGGTTGGGCCTGAGGCGGATAGCAGTTTGGCGCATGTCCTTCAACCACCGAGGATTGCAGGGCGCTTCAGTTTGCCTCCTGTTGCTTCCTCCTCCTACTCTGCTTCCTCATCCTCTACCAGCTCCTCATCCGGTCAGCGTAACACCTTCACCACCAACTTCAGCACAGCCAGAGGTAAACGACAGCAGGCAGTTTTAAAACTTATCTGTTTGGGGGACAAACCCCACACCGCGCAGCAACTGTGGACGGGCCTTGAACAACAGACCGATGAGTGGTTTGTGCCAGTCAGCCTCAAGCCCAGCCTGGTGGTGTGCGATAATGGGCGAAATCTCGTAGCAGCTCTGGGACTAGTCGGTTTGACGCACATCCCTTGCCTGGCGCATGTGCTGAATTTGGTGGTGCAGAGATTCCTTAAAAATTACCCTGATATGTCAGAGCTGCTGCATAAAGTGTGGGCCATCTGTGCGCGCTTTCGGCGTTCTCACCCTGCTGCTACTCGCCTGTCAGCGATGCAGCGTAACTTCGGCCTTCCCGCTCACCGCCTCATATGCGACATGCCCACAAGGTGGAACTCCACCTTGCACATGCTGGCCAGACTGTGCGAGCAGCAGCAGGCGATAGTGGAGTTTCAGCTGCAGCACGCACGGGTGAGTCGCTCGGCGGAACAGCACCACTTCACCACCAATGACTGGGCCTCCATGCGAGACCTGTGTTCCTTGTTGCGCTGTTTCGAGTACTCTACCAACATGGCCAGTGCCAATAACGCTGTTCTCAGCGTTACTATCCCACTTCAATGCCTCCTTGAAAAAACGGTCCTGGCGATAATGATAGAGGATGTGGCACAGGAGGAGGAGGAGGAAGAAGGATCATTTCGTAGGGTTTCCGGACAGTCATTCACAAGTGGCTCCGAGGGTGAATTCCTGCACCCACAATCCCAAGGTACACAATTGTCCAGCCAGGCCACAGTTCACAGCAGGGTGACACCCAGACCATCTCATGGCCATTACTGGTGCGTGGATGGGGGGGATACAGAGGACACAGACGATACACCTCCCACAGAGGACAGCTTTTCGTTGCCTCTGGGCAGCCTGGCACACATGAGCGATTAAATGCTGCAGTGTCTCCGCAACGACCGCCGAGTTGCCCACATTCTAACTTGTGCTGATTACTGGGTGGCCATGCTGCTGGATCCCCGTTACAAGGACAATGTACCGTCCTTAATTCCGTCACTGGAGCGTGATCGTAAGATGCGCGAGTACAAGCGCTGCTGGTAGAAGCGCTGCTGGTGGCATTCCCACCTGACAGCGGGGGCACAGTGGAAGCACAAGGCGAAGGCAGAGGACGAGGAAGAGGTCGCCAATGCAGCTGGGGCACCGCCAGCACCTCAAAAGGCAGGGTTAGCATGGCCAAAATGTGGAAAAGCTTTGTCAGCACGCCACAACAACCAGCACCACCAGCTGATATGGAACGTCTTAGCAGGAGGCAGCATTTCACCAACATGGTGGAGCAGTATGTGTGCACACGCCTACATGTACTGACTGATGGGTCTGCCCCCTTCAACTTCTGGGTCTCTCTAAATTGGGCACATAGCCTGAGCTTGCCCTTTACGCCTTGGAGGTGCTGGCCTGCCCTGCAGCCAGTGTATTATCTGAACGTTTGTTTAGCACGGCAGGGGGCGTCATCACAGACAAGCGCAGTCGCCTGTCCACAGCAAATGTGGACAAGCTCACGTTCATTAAAATGAACTAGGCATGGATCCCTCAGGACTTGTCCGTACCTTGTGCAGAATAGACATGTATACCGGCACTAAGCAGCCATTGTTATACTGCAGCGCAATTGCTCATGTTTGTATTTTGGATATTTCACACTCTTTTGGAGTGTACCTTAATTTTACAAAATTAAATTAAAACCAAAAACCTGTGTTGGCTATCTCGTCCTCCTCCACCGCTGCTTCCACCTACTCCGCTACGTTCACCGCCTCCTCAAACTCCTACTCCATATGGAACTCCACCTCATAAATATAAATTATTATTTTTTGTACGTTTTTTATTTTATATCATTTCACTACTTTGTAATTTACATTTTCTGGTGAAATTAACCAATTTTGGGGTGTATAGTACCACTGCTATACCTAGTAGGCCGGTTAAAAAAAAAGAAAAAATTGTCAGTTACATTTTCTGGTGAAATTCAGCAATTTTTTGGTGTGATGTACCACTGCTATACCTATTACACCAGTAAAAAAAAAATATAACACTTGTCAGTTACATTTTATGGTCAAATTCACCAATTTTTGGGTGTAATATACCCCTCCTCTACCTTGTTGACAGCTTCGTTTTGTCCTTTTGATATAAAAGCTTTTTATGATATGCTAATGAAGATCCAAGGTGCCCAGAGGGGCGTTTTTTTCCCTCTCCGGTGCCCAGTGACGCCCCCCTGCAGTGCCCAAGAACGCCTCCTGATTCTGAAATAACCTCCCACAGCCCGGCAAACGGTTCCGCCTCCTCAAACTCCTACTCCATATGGAACTCCACCTCATAAATCTAAATATTTTTTTTTTGTACGTGTTTTATTTTATATCATTTCACTACTTTGTAATTTACATTTTCTGGTGAAATTAACCAATTTTGGGGTGTATAGTACCACTGCTATACCTAGTAGGCCGGTTAAAAAATAAAAATAAATTGTCAGTTACATTTTCTGGTGAAATTCAGCAATTTTTTGGTGTGATGTACCACTGCTATACCTATTACACCAGTAAAAAAAAAAATATAACACTTGTCAGTTACATTTTATGGTCAAATTCACCAATTTTTGGGTGTAATATACCCCTCCTCTACCTAGTTGACAGCTTCGTTTTGTCCTTTTGATATAAAAGCTTTTTATGATATGCTAATGAGGATCCAAGGTGCCCAGAGGGGCGTTTTTTTCCCTCTCCGGTGCCCAGTGACGCCCCCCTGCAGTGCCCAAGAACGCCTCCTGATTCTGAAATAACCTCCCACAGCCCGGCAAACGGTTCAGCCCCCTCCCCACTTCATAGTCTACCTTCTAGAAATGCCCCGTCCTTCTTCCTGTCGGCGGCCAGAAAACTCGCGCAGGCGCAGTACCGCCTGCGGCCTGCGCGATCATCAACCTCCTGAGGGCAACAGCCTCAAAAGTCTCACTGGGCATGCGCCGAGCCCAGTGATGTAACCTGAGCGCTGTTGCCCTGAGGAGGTTGATGATCGCGCAGGCCGCAGGCGGTACTGCGCCTGCACAATTTTTCTGGCCGCCGACAGGAAGATGGACGCGTTCTTGGGCACTGCAGGGGGGTGTCACTGGGCACCGGAGAGGGAAAAAAAACGCCCCTCTGGGCACCTTGGACCCTCATTAGCATATCATAAAAAGCGCTTTTATATCAAAAGGACAAAACGAAATCAAGTAAAAAGAAGACTGCTGGAAATAAGGTACTTTAGTGAACATAGCGATGGTGACAGCTTAAAATGCTAAAAGCAGGTGACAGATTCCCTTTAAAAAAACAACAACAATTTTGACTGTAATATAATAGCAGTCAGTTGCCTGCAACTTGCAAGCGTGTGTGTCAGGCCCTGCCAGTGCACAGTGTCCCCACCAGTGCAACTCATATCTGGTGTCACAGTAGATAACATAAAAAAAATAAAAAAAATAATTTGACTCGAAAAGTTCTGAGGACATAGTTGACTGGCTAACACAGGACACCCAATCTTCTACAGCTTCCGCTCTGAACCCTGACGCACCATCCTCCTCCAGCTCAGCTTCGGGCACCTCTCATGTTACCACTCGCCCGCCTGCCGCCACCACCAACACTAGCACCACAGCTGCTTCACTTGATCTGTCAGAGGAGTAAATGAGTGATGCGCAACCATTATTGCCAGAGGATGTAGATAACAGGGATATGTCTCAGTCAGGCAGCATTACACACATGGACGTACGGTGTGATGATGATGATGATGTTGTACCCGCTGCTGCTTCCTTTGCTGAGTTGTCAGATACAAGTGAAGTGGTTGATGATGACGATGTGTCTGTGGAAGTCACGTGGGTGCCCGCTCGAAGAGAAGAAGAACAGGGGGAAAGTTCAGATGGGGAGACAGAGAGGAGGAGGAGACGAGTTGGAAGCAGGGGGAGGTCGTCGCAAGGAGCTAGTGGCACAGTCAGACAGCATGCATCGGCACCCGGGGTCAGCCAGACAGCACACCAATCAACGCATGCTGTTGCCACCACCAGAATGCCATCATTGCAGAGCTCAGCAGTGTGGCATTTTTTTGTGTGTCTGCCTCTGACAACAGCGATGCCATTTGCAACCTGTGCCAAAAGAAACGGAGTCGTGGGAAGTCCAACACCCACCTAGGTACAACTGCTTTGCGAAGGCACATGATCTCAAATCACAAACGCCTATGGGATCAACACATGAGTACAAGCAGCACACTAACTCAAAGCCGCCATCCTCCTCCTGGTCCAGCATCTTCAGCCATGTCAACCACTGCTGTCCTCCTTGCCCCCTCTCAACCATCCGCCACTCCGTCTCTCGCCTTGAGCAGTTCCTGCTCATCTGCCCACAGTCAGGTGTCTGTCAAGGACATGTTTGAGCGTAAGAAGCCAATGTCACAGAGTCACCCCCTTGCCCGGCGTCTGACAGCTGGCTTGTCGGAACTCTTAGCCCGCCAGCTTTTACCATACAAGCTGGTGGAGTCTGAGGCCTTCAAAAAATTTGCAGCTATTCGGACACCGCAGTGGAAGGTACCCGGCCGAAATTTCTTTTCACAAAAGGCAATGCCCAACCTGTACTCTGTTGTGCAAAAGGAAGTCATGGCATGTCTGGCACACAGTGTTGGGGCAAGGGTCCATCTGACCACTGATACCTGGTCTGCAAAGCACGGCCAGGGCAGGTAGATCACCTACACTGCGCATTGGGTAAACCTGCTGACGGCTGCCAAGCATGGAATGCGTGGCTCTGCAGAGGAGTTGGTGACACCGCCACGACTTGCAGGCAGGCCTGCTGCCACCTCCTCTACTCCTCCTACTCCATCCTCTTCGATAACCTCCTTGGCTGAGTCCTCTTCTGCTGCTGCGTCTTGCTCCACATCAACTGCACCCCCCCCCCCCCAGCTCCCCAGGGGCTATTCCACATCCCGGATACGATAGTGTAACGCCGTCTTGGGGTTGACTTGCCTGAAAGCAGAGAGTCACACCGGACCAGCACTCCTGTCCGCCCTGAACACACAGGTGGATCAGTGGCTGACTCTGCACCAACTGGAGATCGGCAAAGTGGTGTGTGACAACGGAAGCAATTTGTTGGCGGCATTGAATTTGGGCAAGTTGACACATGTGCCGTGCATGGCACATGTGTTGAATCTGATTGTACAACGCTTTGTGCATAAGTACCCAGGCTTACAGGACGTCCTCAAGCAGGCCAGGAAGGTGTGTGGCCATTTCAGGCGTTCCTACACGGCCATGGCGCACTTTTCAGATATTAAGCGGCGAAACAACATGCCAGTGAGGCGCTTGATTTGCGACAGCCCGACACGTTGGAATTCAACACTCCTAATGCTTGACCGCCTGCTCCAACAAGAAAAAGCCGTCAACGAGTATTTGTATGACCGGGGTGCTAGGACAGCCTCTGCGGAGCTGGGAATTTTTTTGCCACGTTACTGGACGCTCATGCGCAATGCCTGTAGGCTCTTGCGTCCTTTTGATGAGGTGCCAAACCTAGTCAGTCGCACTGAAGGCACCATCAGTGACATCATCCGATTTGTTTTCTTCCTGGAGCGTGCGCTGCAAAGAGTGCTGGATCAGGCCGTAGATGAGTGTGAAGAGGAAGAGTTGTGGTCACCATCTCCACCAGAAACAGCCTTATCAGCATCGCTTGCTGGACTTGCGGCAACGCTGGAAGAGGAGTCAGAGGAGGAATGTGGTTTTGAGGAGGAGGAAGACCAACCACAGCAGGCATCCCAGGGTGCTCGTTGTCACTTATCTGGTACCCGTGGTGTTGTAGGTGGCTGGGGGGAAGAACAGACCTTCAGTGAGATCAGTGAGGATGAGGAACGGGACAGGAGTAGCTTGGCATCCAACCTTGTGCAAATGGGGTCTTTCATGCTGTCGTGCCTGTTGAGGGACCCTCGTGTAAAAAGGCTGAAGGAGAACGACCGGTACTGGGTGGCCACGGTACTAGACCCCCGGTATAAGCAGAAAGTGGCTGAAATGTTACCGAAGTACCGGAAGTCGGAAAGGATGCAGCAGTTACAAAACAAGTTAAAAAATATGATTTACACAGCGTATAAGGGTGATGTCACAGCACAACGGGAATCTAACAGGGGAAGAGGTGAAAGTAATCCTCCTCCTACCACGACCACGCCGGCAAGGACCGGACGCTTTACAGACGTGTTGTTGATGGAGGACATGCAGAGCTTTTTAAGTCCTACGCATCGCCACAGCCCTTCGGGGTCCACCCTCAGAGAACGACTCAACCGACAGGTAGCAGACTACCTCGCCTTAACTGCAGATATCGACACTCTAACCCCTTGACTACTGGGTGTGCAGGCTTGACCTGTGGCCTGAGCTATCCCAATTTGCCTGTGGCCTGAGCTATCCCAACTTCTGGCCTGCCCCGCTTCAAGTGTCCTGTCAGAAAGGACCTTCAGTGCAGCAGGAGGTATTGTCACTGAGAAGAGAAGTCGCCTAGGTCAAAAAAGTCTAGATTACCTCACCTTTATTAAGATGAATGAGGCATGGATCCCGAAGGGACTGACAGTGGGCGATACATTTGACTGAAAAAGGCCTGATGAGATGAGCTGCCTTGGGATAAAAATGGTCCACACGCTGCTGTATTTTATCTCTGCATGCCGGATGACTTGCGTGACTTATCCGCCACCAACTAGGGTTCAAGCCGCAATGTTTTAGGGCACTTTCTGCCTGGGAAACATCAATTGTTCTGGCCGCTGCTACAGCAGCGGCTGCAACAATACCTAATTTTTCTGGCCTCTGGTGCTGCACTGTGGCTGCAAAAACAAAACAAAAAAAAAAAAAAGGCACATACATGTGTCAATTCACCTTAGTGATCGTTACCTTGTTGTGGTGAAGGGCCTTGCGTATCACAATGAAGCGAGCACCTCTATGAGTGTGTTGGCAATGGCAATGTTGGCACACCCCAGACGATAAGGTCGTTGCTTCATTGTGAACAGACCAAAAGCGATCGGCTGGATAATTTTGCATAGAAAAAACTTTTATTTTCTTTGTGATCATCTAAGATGATCATTAAAGCCTACTAGGCCAACAATGGGCCCACACTGCAGAATCATTGTTTTCTGGGTCACTTAACTGTCACTGAACTACCTCAGCACGACCATAGGCTTTGAAAAACCCCCATCGCCTGCAATCTCCCAAACGTGCGCACGAGCACAGTCATCACTACACCAAGATTGACGCATAGAGGAATAAAATTTGTCATGAGTGTGTCAACTATTGACAACTCTTTGCGGTTGTCTAAAATCTATTCCATACACGTCCCCTGATAGGGGACGTAACAGGGATTAAACTGATAGGAATAGTACTACTTAACCACCTCCGGACCGCTGTACGCACAGACGCGTCCTGGAGGTGGTTGATTCATTCCTCCTGGACGCGCCGGCGCGTCCTCTCGCGAGACGCGAGATTTCCTGTGAACGCGCGCACACAGGCGCGCGCGCTCACAGGAACGGAAGGTAAGAGAGTTGATCTCCAGCCTGCCAGCGGCGATCGTTCGCTGGCAGGCTGGAGATGTGTTTTTTTAACCCCTAACAGGTATATTAGACGCTGTTTTGATAACAGCGTCTAATATACCTGCTACCTGGTCCTCTGGTGGTCCCATTTGTTTGGATCGACCACCAGAGGACACAGGTAGCTCAGTAAAGTCCCACCAAGCACCACTACACTACACTACACCCCCCCCCCGTCACTTATTAACCCCTTATTAGCCCCTGATCACCCCATATAGACTCCCTGATCACCCCCCTGTCATTGATTACCCCCCTGTCATTGATCAACCCCCTGTAAAGCTCCATTCAGATGTCCGCATGATTTTTACGGATCCACTGATAGATGGATCGGATCCGCAAAACGCATCCGGACGTCTGAATGAAGCCTTACAGGGGCATGATCAATGACTGTGGTTATCACCCCATATAGACTCCCTGATCACCCCCCTGTCATTGATCACCCCCCTGTCATTGATTACCCCCCTGTAAAGCTCCATTCAGACGTCCGCATGATTTTTACGGATCCACTGATAGATGGATCGGATCCGCAAAACGCATCCGGACGTCTGAATGAAGCCTTACAGGGGCATGATCAATGACTGTGGTGATCACCCCATATAGACTCCCTGATCACCCCCCTGTAAAGCTCCATTCAGATGTCCGCATGATTTTTACGGATCCACTGATAGATGGATCGGATCCGCAAAACGCATCCGGACGTCTGAATGAAGCCTTACAGGGGCATGATCAATGACTGTGGTTATCACCCCATATAGACTCCCTGCCCACCCCCCTGTCATTGATCACCCCCCTGTCATTGATTACCCCCCTGTAAAGCTCCATTCAGACGTCCGCATGATTTTTACGGATCCACTGATAGATGGATCGGATCCGCAAAACGCATCCGGACGTCTGAATGAAGCCTTACAGGGGCATGATCAATGACTGTGGTTATCACCCCATATAGACTCCCTGATCACCCCCCTGTCATTGATTACCCCCCTGTAAAGCTCCATTCAGACGTCCGCATGATTTTTACGGATCCACTGATAGATGGATCGGATCCGCAAAACGCATCCGGACGTCTGAATGAAGCCTTACAGGGGCATGATCAATGACTGTGGTGATCACCCCATATAGACTCCCTGATCACCCCCCTGTCATTGATTACCCCCCTGTCATTGATCACCCCCCTGTAAAGCTCCATTCAGACGTCCGCATGATTTTTACGGATCCACTGATAGATGGATCGGATCCGCAAAACGCATCCGGACGTCTGAATGAAGCCTTACACGGGCGTGATCAATGACTGTGGTTATCACCCCATATAGACTCCCTGATCACCCCCCTGTCATTGATCACCACCCCTGTCATTGATCACCCCCCCTGTCATTGATCACCCCCCCTGTCATTGATCACCCCCCTGTCATTGATCACCCCCCTGTCATTGATCACCCCGCTGTCATTGATCAACCCCCTGTCATTGATCAACCCCCCTGTCATTGATCACCCCCCTGTCATTGATCACCCCCCTGTAAGGCTCCATTCAGACATTTTTTTGGCCCAAGTTAGCGGAATTATTATTTTTTTTTCTTACAAAGTCTCATATTCCACTAACTTGTGACAAAAAATTAAATCTCACATGAACTCACCATACCCCTCACGGAATCCAAATGCGTAAAATTTTTTAGACATTTATATTCCAGACTTCTTCTCACGCTTTAGGGCCCCTAGAATGCCAGGGCAGTATAAATACCCCACATGTGACCCCATTTCGGAAAGAAGACACCCCCAGGTATTCCGTGAGGGGCATATTGAGTCCATGAAAGATTGAAATTTTTGTCCCAAGTTAGCGGAACGGGAGACTTTGTGAGAAAAAAATAAAAAATATCAATTTCCGCTAACTTGTGCCAAAAAAAAAAAATTTCTATGAACTCGCAGCACACTAACTCAAAGCCGCCATCCTCCTCCTGGTCCAGCATCTTCAGCCATGTCAACCACTGCTGTCCTCCTTGCCCCCTCTCAACCATCCGCCACTCCGTCTCTCGCCTTGAGCAGTTCCTGCTCATCTGCCCACAGTCAGGTGTCTGTCAAGGACATGTTTGAGCGTAAGAAGCCAATGTCACAGAGTCACCCCCTTGCCCGGCGTCTGACAGCTGGCTTGTCGGAACTCTTAGCCCGCCAGCTTTTACCATACAAGCTGGTGGAGTCTGAGGCCTTCAAAAAATTTGCAGCTATTCGGACACCGCAGTGGAAGGTACCCGGCCGAAATTTCTTTTCACAAAAGGCAATGCCCAACCTGTACTCTGTTGTGCAAAAGGAAGTCATGGCATGTCTGGCACACAGTGTTGGGGCAAGGGTCCATCTGACCACTGATACCTGGTCTGCAAAGCACGGCCAGGGCAGGTAGATCACCTACACTGCGCATTGGGTAAACCTGCTGACGGCTGCCAAGCATGGAATGCGTGGCTCTGCAGAGGAGTTGGTGACACCGCCACGACTTGCAGGCAGGCCTGCTGCCACCTCCTCTACTCCTCCTACTCCATCCTCTTCGATAACCTCCTTGGCTGAGTCCTCTTCTGCTGCTGCGTCTTGCTCCACATCAACTGCACCCCCCCCCCCCCCAGCTCCCCAGGGGCTATTCCACATCCCGGATACGATAGTGTAACGCCGTCTTGGGGTTGACTTGCCTGAAAGCAGAGAGTCACACCGGACCAGCACTCCTGTCCGCCCTGAACACACAGGTGGATCAGTGGCTGACTCTGCACCAACTGGAGATCGGCAAAGTGGTGTGTGACAACGGAAGCAATTTGTTGGCGGCATTGAATTTGGGCAAGTTGACACATGTGCCGTGCATGGCACATGTGTTGAATCTGATTGTACAACGCTTTGTGCATAAGTACCCAGGCTTACAGGACGTCCTCAAGCAGGCCAGGAAGGTGTGTGGCCATTTCAGGCGTTCCTACACGGCCATGGCGCACTTTTCAGATATTAAGCGGCGAAACAACATGCCAGTGAGGCGCTTGATTTGCGACAGCCCGACACGTTGGAATTCAACACTCCTAATGCTTGACCGCCTGCTCCAACAAGAAAAAGCCGTCAACGAGTATTTGTATGACCGGGGTGCTAGGACAGCCTCTGCGGAGCTGGGAATTTTTTTGCCACGTTACTGGACGCTCATGCGCAATGCCTGTAGGCTCTTGCGTCCTTTTGATGAGGTGCCAAACCTAGTCAGTCGCACTGAAGGCACCATCAGTGACATCATCCGATTTGTTTTCTTCCTGGAGCGTGCGCTGCAAAGAGTGCTGGATCAGGCCGTAGATGAGTGTGAAGAGGAAGAGTTGTGGTCACCATCTCCACCAGAAACAGCCTTATCAGCATCGCTTGCTGGACCTGCGGCAACGCTGGAAGAGGAGTCAGAGGAGGAATGTGGTTTTGAGGAGGAGGAAGACCAACCACAGCAGGCATCCCAGGGTGCTCGTTGTCACCTATCTGGTACCCGTGGTGTTGTAGGTGGCTGGGGGGAAGAACAGACCTTCAGTGAGATCAGTGAGGATGAGGAACGGGACAGGAGTAGCTTGGCATCCAACCTTGTGCAAATGGGGTCTTTCATGCTGTCGTGCCTGTTGAGGGACCCTCGTGTAAAAAGGCTGAAGGAGAACGACCGGTACTGGGTGGCCACGGTACTAGACCCCCGGTATAAGCAGAAAGTGGCTGAAATGTTACCGAAGTACCGGAAGTCGGAAAGGATGCAGCAGTTACAAAACAAGTTAAAAAATATGATTTACACAGCGTATAAGGGTGATGTCACAGCACAACGGGAATCTAACAGGGGAAGAGGTGAAAGTAATCCTCCTCCTACCACGACCACGCCGGCAAGGACCGGACGCTTTACAGACGTGTTGTTGATGGAGGACATGCAGAGCTTTTTAAGTCCTACGCATCGCCACAGCCCTTCGGGGTCCACCCTCAGAGAACGACTCAACCGACAGGTAGCAGACTACCTCGCCTTAACTGCAGATATCGACACTCTAACCCCTTGACTACTGGGTGTGCAGGCTTGACCTGTGGCCTGAGCTATCCCAATTTGCCTGTGGCCTGAGCTATCCCAACTTCTGGCCTGCCCCGCTTCAAGTGTCCTGTCAGAAAGGACCTTCAGTGCAGCAGGAGGTATTGTCACTGAGAAGAGAAGTCGCCTAGGTCAAAAAAGTCTAGATTACCTCACCTTTATTAAGATGAATGAGGCATGGATCCCGAAGGGACTGACAGTGGGCGATACATTTGACTGAAAAAGGCCTGATGAGATGAGCTGCCTTGGGATAAAAATGGTCCACACGCTGCTGTATTTTATCTCTGCATGCCGGATGACTTGCGTGACTTATCCGCCACCAACTAGGGTTCAAGCCGCAATG
The DNA here is from genome assembly GCF_905171765.1 of Bufo bufo. Lineage (NCBI taxonomy): Eukaryota > Metazoa > Chordata > Amphibia > Anura > Bufonidae > Bufo > Bufo bufo. The sequence goes on along the minus strand of NC_053395.1, from coordinate 146,387,984 downwards.
TTTTAGGGCACTTTCTGCCTGGGAAACATCAATTGTTCTGGCCGCTGCTACAGCAGCGGCTGCAACAATACCTAATTTTTCAGGCATGTGTACATGCCTAATTTTTCTGGCCTCTGGTGCTGCACTGTGGCTGCAAAAACAAAACAAAAAAAAAAAAAAGGCACATACATGTGTCAATTCACCTTAGTGATCGTTACCTTGTTGTGGTGAAGGGCCTTGCGTATCACAATGAAGCGAGCACCTCTATGAGTGTGTTGGCAATGGCAATGTTGGCACACCCCAGACGATAAGGTCGTTGCTTCATTGTGAACAGACCAAAAGCGATCGGCTGGATAATTTTGCATAGAAAAAACTTTTATTTTCTTTGTGATCATCTAAGATGATCATTAAAGCCTACTAGGCCAACAATGGGCCCACACTGCAGAATCATTGTTTTCTGGGTCACTTAACTGTCACTGAACTACCTCAGCACGACCATAGGCTTTGAAAAACCCCCATCGCCTGCAATCTCCCAAACGTGCGCACGAGCACAGTCATCACTACACCAAGATTGACGCATAGAGGAATAAAATTTGTCATGAGTGTGTCAACTATTGACAACTCTTTGCGGTTGTCTAAAATCTATTCCATACACGTCCCCTGATAGGGGACGTAACAGGGATTAAACTGATAGGAATAGTACTACTTAACCACCTCCGGACCGCTGTACGCACAGACGCGTCCTGGAGGTGGTTGATTCATTCCTCCTGGACGCGCCGGCGCGTCCTCTCGCGAGACGCGAGATTTCCTGTGAACGCGCGCACACAGGCGCGCGCGCTCACAGGAACGGAAGGTAAGAGAGTTGATCTCCAGCCTGCCAGCGGCGATCGTTCGCTGGCAGGCTGGAGATGTGTTTTTTTTAACCCCTAACAGGTATATTAGACGCTGTTTTGATAACAGCGTCTAATATACCTGCTACCTGGTCCTCTGGTGGTCCCATTTGTTTGGATCGACCACCAGAGGACACAGGTAGCTCAGTAAAGTCCCACCAAGCACCACTACACTACACTACACCCCCCCCCGTCACTTATTAACCCCTTATTAGCCCCTGATCACCCCATATAGACTCCCTGATCACCCCCCTGTCATTGATTACCCCCCTGTCATTGATCAACCCCCTGTAAAGCTCCATTCAGATGTCCGCATGATTTTTACGGATCCACTGATAGATGGATCGGATCCGCAAAACGCATCCGGACGTCTGAATGAAGCCTTACAGGGGCATGATCAATGACTGTGGTTATCACCCCATATAGACTCCCTGATCACCCCCCTGTCATTGATCACCCCCCTGTCATTGATTACCCCCCTGTAAAGCTCCATTCAGACGTCCGCATGATTTTTACGGATCCACTGATAGATGGATCGGATCCGCAAAACGCATCCGGACGTCTGAATGAAGCCTTACAGGGGCATGATCAATGACTGTGGTGATCACCCCATATAGACTCCCTGATCACCCCCCTGTAAAGCTCCATTCAGATGTCCGCATGATTTTTACGGATCCACTGATAGATGGATCGGATCCGCAAAACGCATCCGGACGTCTGAATGAAGCCTTACAGGGGCATGATCAATGACTGTGGTTATCACCCCATATAGACTCCCTGATCACCCCCCTGTCATTGATCACCCCCCTGTCATTGATTACCCCCCTGTAAAGCTCCATTCAGACGTCCGCATGATTTTTACGGATCCACTGATAGATGGATCGGATCCGCAAAACGCATCCGGACGTCTGAATGAAGCCTTACAGGGGCATGATCAATGACTGTGGTTATCACCCCATATAGACTCCCTGATCACCCCCCTGTCATTGATTACCCCCCTGTAAAGCTCCATTCAGACGTCCGCATGATTTTTACGGATCCACTGATAGATGGATCGGATCCGCAAAACGCATCCGGACGTCTGAATGAAGCCTTACAGGGGCATGATCAATGACTGTGGTGATCACCCCATATAGACTCCCTGATCACCCCCCTGTCATTGATTACCCCCCTGTCATTGATCACCCCCCTGTAAAGCTCCATTCAGACGTCCGCATGATTTTTACGGATCCACTGATAGATGGATCGGATCCGCAAAACGCATCCGGACGTCTGAATGAAGCCTTACACGGGCGTGATCAATGACTGTGGTTATCACCCCATATAGACTCCCTGATCACCCCCCTGTCATTGATCACCACCCCTGTCATTGATCACCCCCCCCTGTCATTGATCACCCCCCCTGTCATTGATCACCCCCCTGTCATTGATCACCCCCCTGTCATTGATCACCCCCCTGTCATTGATCAACCCCCTGTCATTGATCAACCCCCCTGTCATTGATCACCCCCCTGTCATTGATCACCCCCCTGTAAGGCTCCATTCAGACATTTTTTTGGCCCAAGTTAGCGGAATTATTATTTTTTTTTCTTACAAAGTCTCATATTCCACTAACTTGTGACAAAAAATTAAATCTCACATGAACTCACCATACCCCTCACGGAATCCAAATGCGTAAAATTTTTTAGACATTTATATTCCAGACTTCTTCTCACGCTTTAGGGCCCCTAGAATGCCAGGGCAGTATAAATACCCCACATGTGACCCCATTTCGGAAAGAAGACACCCCCAGGTATTCCGTGAGGGGCATATTGAGTCCATGAAAGATTGAAATTTTTGTCCCAAGTTAGCGGAACGGGAGACTTTGTGAGAAAAAAATAAAAAATATCAATTTCCGCTAACTTGTGCCAAAAAAAAAAAAATTCTATGAACTCGCAGCACACTAACTCAAAGCCGCCATCCTCCTCCTGGTCCAGCATCTTCAGCCATGTCAACCACTGCTGTCCTCCTTGCCCCCTCTCAACCATCCGCCACTCCGTCTCTCGCCTTGAGCAGTTCCTGCTCATCTGCCCACAGTCAGGTGTCTGTCAAGGACATGTTTGAGCGTAAGAAGCCAATGTCACAGAGTCACCCCCTTGCCCGGCGTCTGACAGCTGGCTTGTCGGAACTCTTAGCCCGCCAGCTTTTACCATACAAGCTGGTGGAGTCTGAGGCCTTCAAAAAATTTGCAGCTATTCGGACACCGCAGTGGAAGGTACCCGGCCGAAATTTCTTTTCACAAAAGGCAATGCCCAACCTGTACTCTGTTGTGCAAAAGGAAGTCATGGCATGTCTGGCACACAGTGTTGGGGCAAGGGTCCATCTGACCACTGATACCTGGTCTGCAAAGCACGGCCAGGGCAGGTAGATCACCTACACTGCGCATTGGGTAAACCTGCTGACGGCTGCCAAGCATGGAATGCGTGGCTCTGCAGAGGAGTTGGTGACACCGCCATGACTTGCAGGCAGGCCTGCTGCCACCTCCTCTACTCCTCCTACTCCATCCTCTTCGATAACCTCCTTGGCTGAGTCCTCTTCTGCTGCTGCGTCTTGCTCCACATCAACTGCACCCCCCCCCCCCCCCAGCTCCCCAGGGGCTATTCCACATCCCGGATACGATAGTGTAACGCCGTCTTGGGGTTGACTTGCCTGAAAGCAGAGAGTCACACCGGACCAGCACTCCTGTCCGCCCTGAACACACAGGTGGATCAGTGGCTGACTCTGCACCAACTGGAGATCGGCAAAGTGGTGTGTGACAACGGAAGCAATTTGTTGGCGGCATTGAATTTGGGCAAGTTGACACATGTGCCGTGCATGGCACATGTGTTGAATCTGATTGTACAACGCTTTGTGCATAAGTACCCAGGCTTACAGGACGTCCTCAAGCAGGCCAGGAAGGTGTGTGGCCATTTCAGGCGTTCCTACACGGCCATGGCGCACTTTTCAGATATTAAGCGGCGAAACAACATGCCAGTGAGGCGCTTGATTTGCGACAGCCCGACACGTTGGAATTCAACACTCCTAATGCTTGACCGCCTGCTCCAACAAGAAAAAGCCGTCAACGAGTATTTGTATGACCGGGGTGCTAGGACAGCCTCTGCGGAGCTGGGAATTTTTTTGCCACGTTACTGGACGCTCATGCGCAATGCCTGTAGGCTCTTGCGTCCTTTTGATGAGGTGCCAAACCTAGTCAGTCGCACTGAAGGCACCATCAGTGACATCATCCGATTTGTTTTCTTCCTGGAGCGTGCGCTGCAAAGAGTGCTGGATCAGGCCGTAGATGAGTGTGAAGAGGAAGAGTTGTGGTCACCATCTCCACCAGAAACAGCCTTATCAGCATCGCTTGCTGGACCTGCGGCAACGCTGGAAGAGGAGTCAGAGGAGGAATGTGGTTTTGAGGAGGAGGAAGACCAACCACAGCAGGCATCCCAGGGTGCTCGTTGTCACCTATCTGGTACCCGTGGTGTTGTAGGTGGCTGGGGGGAAGAACAGACCTTCAGTGAGATCAGTGAGGATGAGGAACGGGACAGGAGTAGCTTGGCATCCAACCTTGTGCAAATGGGGTCTTTCATGCTGTCGTGCCTGTTGAGGGACCCTCGTGTAAAAAGGCTGAAGGAGAACGACCGGTACTGGGTGGCCACGGTACTAGACCCCCGGTATAAGCAGAAAGTGGCTGAAATGTTACCGAAGTACCGGAAGTCGGAAAGGATGCAGCAGTTACAAAACAAGTTAAAAAATATGATTTACACAGCGTATAAGGGTGATGTCACAGCACAACGGGAATCTAACAGGGGAAGAGGTGAAAGTAATCCTCCTCCTACCACGACCACGCCGGCAAGGACCGGACGCTTTACAGACGTGTTGTTGATGGAGGACATGCAGAGCTTTTTAAGTCCTACGCATCGCCACAGCCCTTCGGGGTCCACCCTCAGAGAACGACTCAACCGACAGGTAGCAGACTACCTCGCCTTAACTGCAGATATCGACACTCTAACCCCTTGACTACTGGGTGTGCAGGCTTGACCTGTGGCCTGAGCTATCCCAATTTGCCTGTGGCCTGAGCTATCCCAACTTCTGGCCTGCCCCGCTTCAAGTGTCCTGTCAGAAAGGACCTTCAGTGCAGCAGGAGGTATTGTCACTGAGAAGAGAAGTCGCCTAGGTCAAAAAAGTCTAGATTACCTCACCTTTATTAAGATGAATGAGGCATGGATCCCGAAGGGACTGACAGTGGGCGATACATTTGACTGAAAAAGGCCTGATGAGATGAGCTGCCTTGGGATAAAAATGGTCCACACGCTGCTGTATTTTATCTCTGCATGCCGGATGACTTGCGTGACTTATCCGCCACCAACTAGGGTTCAAGCCGCAATGTTTTAGGGCACTTTCTGCCTGGGAAACATCAATTGTTCTGGCCGCTGCTACAGCAGCGGCTGCAACAATACCTAATTTTTCAGGCATGTGTACATGCCTAATTTTTCTGGCCTCTGGTGCTGCACTGTGGCTGCAAAAACAAAACAAAAAAAAAAAAAAGGCACATACATGTGTCAATTCACCTTAGTGATCGTTACCTTGTTGTGGTGAAGGGCCTTGCGTATCACAATGAAGCGAGCACCTCTATGAGTGTGTTGGCAATGGCAATGTTGGCACACCCCAGACGATAAGGTCGTTGCTTCATTGTGAACAGACCAAAAGCGATCGGCTGGATAATTTTGCATAGAAAAAACTTTTATTTTCTTTGTGATCATCTAAGATGATCATTAAAGCCTACTAGGCCAACAATGGGCCCACACTGCAGAATCATTGTTTTCTGGGTCACTTAACTGTCACTGAACTACCTCAGCACGACCATAGGCTTTGAAAAACCCCCATCGCCTGCAATCTCCCAAACGTGCGCACGAGCACAGTCATCACTACACCAAGATTGACGCATAGAGGAATAAAATTTGTCATGAGTGTGTCAACTATTGACAACTCTTTGCGGTTGTCTAAAATCTATTCCATACACGTCCCCTGATAGGGGACGTAACAGGGATTAAACTGATAGGAATAGTACTACTTAACCACCTCCGGACCGCTGTACGCACAGACGCGTCCTGGAGGTGGTTGATTCATTCCTCCTGGACGCGCCGGCGCGTCCTCTCGCGAGACGCGAGATTTCCTGTGAACGCGCGCACACAGGCGCGCGCGCTCACAGGAACGGAAGGTAAGAGAGTTGATCTCCAGCCTGCCAGCGGCGATCGTTCGCTGGCAGGCTGGAGATGTGTTTTTTTTAACCCCTAACAGGTATATTAGACGCTGTTTTGATAACAGCGTCTAATATACCTGCTACCTGGTCCTCTGGTGGTCCCATTTGTTTGGATCGACCACCAGAGGACACAGGTAGCTCAGTAAAGTCCCACCAAGCACCACTACACTACACTACACCCCCCCCCCCCCCGTCACTTATTAACCCCTTATTAGCCCCTGATCACCCCATATAGACTCCCTGATCACCCCCCTGTCATTGATTACCCCCCTGTCATTGATCAACCCCCTGTAAAGCTCCATTCAGATGTCCGCATGATTTTTACGGATCCACTGATAGATGGATCGGATCCGCAAAACGCATCCGGACGTCTGAATGAAGCCTTACAGGGGCATGATCAATGACTGTGGTTATCACCCCATATAGACTCCCTGATCACCCCCCTGTCATTGATCACCCCCCTGTCATTGATTACCCCCCTGTAAAGCTCCATTCAGACGTCCGCATGATTTTTACGGATGCACTGATAGATGGATCGGATCCGCAAAACGCATCCGGACGTCTGAATGAAGCCTTACAGGGGCATGATCAATGACTGTGGTTATCACCCCATATAGACTCCCTGATCACCCCCCTGTCATTGATCACCCCCCTGTCATTGATTACCCCCCTGTAAAGCTCCATTCAGACGTCCGCATGATTTTTACGGATCCACTGATAGATGGATCGGATCCGCAAAACGCATCCGGACGTCTGAATGAAGCCTTACAGGGGCATGATCAATGACTGTGGTTATCACCCCATATAGACTCCCTGATCACCCCCCTGTCATTGATTACCCCCCTGTAAAGCTCCATTCAGACGTCCGCATGATTTTTACGGATCCACTGATAGATGGATCGGATCCGCAAAACGCATCCGGACGTCTGAATGAAGCCTTACAGGGGCATGATCAATGACTGTGGTGATCACCCCATATAGACTCCCTGATCACCCCCCTGTCATTGATTACCCCCCTGTCATTGATCACCCCCCTGTAAAGCTCCATTCAGACGTCCGCATGATTTTTAAGGATCCACTGATAGATGGATCGGATCCGCAAAACGCATCCGGACGTCTGAATGAAGCCTTACACGGGCGTGATCAATGACTGTGGTTATCACCCCATATAGACTCCCTGATCACCCCCCTGTCATTGATCACCACCCCTGTCATTGATCACCCCCCCTGTCATTGATCACCCCCCCTGTCATTGATCACCCCCCTGTCATTGATCAACCCCCTGTCATTGATCAACCCCCTGTCATTGATCAACCCCCCTGTCATTGATCACCCCCCTGTCATTGATCACCCCCCTGTAAGGCTCCATTCAGACATTTTTTTGGCCCAAGTTAGCGGAATTATTATTTTTTTTTCTTACAAAGTCTCATATTCCACTAACTTGTGACAAAAAATTAAATCTCACATGAACTCACCATACCCCTCACGGAATCCAAATGCGTAAAATTTTTTAGACATTTATATTCCAGACTTCTTCTCACGCTTTAGGGCCCCTAGAATGCCAGGGCAGTATAAATACCCCACATGTGACCCCATTTCGGAAAGAAGACACGCCCAGGTATTCCGTGAGGGGCATATTGAGTCCATGAAAGATTGAAATTTTTGTCCCAAGTTAGCGGAACGGGAGACTTTGTGAGAAAAAAATAAAAAATATCAATTTCCGCTAACTTGTGCCAAAAAAAAAAAAATTCTATGAACTCGCCATGCCCCTCATTGAATACCTTGGGGTGTCTTCTTTCCAAAATGGGGTCACATGTGGGGTATTTATACTGCCCTGGCATTCTAGGGGCCCCAAAGCGTGAGAAGAAGTCTGGTATCCAAATGTCTAAAAATGCCCTCCTAAAAGGAATTTGGGCCCCTTTGCGCATCTAGGCTGCAAAAAAGTGTCACACATCTGGTATCGCCGTACTCAGGAGAAGTTGGGGAATGTGTTTTGGGGTGTCATTTTACATATACCCATGCTGGGTGAGATAAATATCTTGGTCAAATGCCAACTTTGTATAAAAAAATGGGAAAAGTTGTCTTTTGCCAAGATATTTCTCTCACCCAGCATGGGTATATGTAAAAAGACACCCCAAAACACATTCCCCAACTTCTCCCGAGTACGGAGATACCAGATGTGTGACACTTTTTTGCAGCCTAGGTGGGCAAAGGGGCCCATATTCCAAAGAGCACCTTTCGGATTTCACTGGTCATTTACCTACTTACCACACATTAGGGCCCCTGGAAAATGCCAGGGCAGTATAACTACCCCACAAGTGACCCCATTTTGGAAAGAAGACACCCCAAGGTATTCCGTGAGGGGCATGGCGAGTTCCTAGAATTTTTTATTTTTTGTCACAAGTTAGTGGAAAATGATGATTTTTATTTTTTTTTTTTTTCATACAAAGTCTCATATTCCACTAACTTGTGACAAAAAATAAAAACTTCCATGAACTCACTATGCCCATCAGCGAATACCTTGGGGTCTATTCTTTCCAAAATGGGGTCACTTGTGGGGTAGGTATAATGCCCTGGTATTTTAGGGGCCCAAATGTGTGGTAAGGAGTTTGAAATCAAATTCTGTAAAAAATGACGAGTGAAATCCGAAAGGTGCTCTTTGGAATATGGGCCCCTTTGCCCACCTAGGCTGCAAAAAAGTGTCACACATCTGGTATCTCCGTACTCAGGAGAAGGTGGGGAATGTGTTTTGGGGTGTCATTTTACATATACCCATGCTGGGTGAGATAAATATCTTGGTCAAATGCCAACTTTGTATAAAAAAATGGGAAAAGTTGTCTTTTGCCAAGATATTTCTCTCACCCAGCATGGGTATATGTAAAAAGACACCCCAAAACACATTCCCCAACTTCTCCTGAGTACGGAGATACCACATGTGTGGCACTTTTTTGCAGCCTAGGTGGGCAAAGGGGCCCATATTCCAAAGAGCACCTTTTGGATTTCACTGGTCATTTACCTACTTACCACACATTAGGGCCCCTGGAAAACGCCAGGGCAGTATAACTACCCCACAAGTGACCCCATTTTGGAAAGAAGACACCCCAAGGTATTCCGTGAGGGGCATGGCGCGTTCCTAGAATTTTTTATTTTTTGTCACAAGTTAGTGGAAAATGATGATTTTTTTTTTTTTTTTTTTTTTTTCATACAAAGTCTCATATTCCACTAACTTGTGACAAAAAATAAAAACTTCCATGAACTCACTATGCCCATCAGCGAATACCTTGGGGTCTCTTCTTTCCAAAATGGGGTCACTTGTGGGGTAGTTATACTGCCCTGGCATTCTAGGGGCCCAAATGTGTGGTAAGGAGTTTGAAATCAAATTCTGTAAAAAATGACGAGTGAAATCCGAAAGGTGCTCTTTGGAATATGGGCCCCTTTGCCCACCTAGGCTGCAAAAAAGTGTCACACATCTGGTATCTCCGTACTCAGGAGAAGTTGGGGAATGTGTTTTGGGGTGTCTTTTTACATATACCCATGCTGGGTGAGAGAAATATCTTGGCAAAAGACAACTTTTCCCATTTTTTTATACAAAGTTGGCATTTGACCAAGATATTTATCTCACCCAGCATGGGTATATGTAAAATGACACCCCAAAACACATTCCCCAACTTCTACTGAATACGGAGATACCAGATGTGTGACACTTTTTTGCAGCCTAGGTGGGCAAAGGGGCCCACATTCCAAAGAGCACCTTTCGGATTTCACTGGTCAGTTTTTACAGAATTTGATTTCAAACTCCTTACCACACATTTGGGCCCCTAGAATGCCAGGGCAGTATAACTACCCCACAAGTGACCCCATTTTGGAAAGAAGAGACCCCAAGGTATTTCGTGATGGGCATAGTGAGTTCATGGAAGTTTTTATTTTTTGTCACAAGTTAGTGGAATATGAGACTTTGTAAGAAAAAAAAAAAAAAAAAAAATCATCATTTTCCGCTAACTTGTGACAAAAAATAAAAAGTTCTATGAACTCACTATGCCCATCAGCGAATACCTTAGGGTGTGTACTTTCCGAAATGGGGTCATTTGTGGGGTGTTTGTGCAGCGTACTCAAGTTGTGTGCAGTAGGTGGTTCTGGGTGATGTAGTGCAATATACACTAACCTGGTACAGCTGACTCTCTGCAAGGGCAGGTATAGGTAGAAATAGTTCGTGACGCCAGTGCCAAGTAAACGGTGGCACGCCGTTTGCGGATGCAGGAATAAATTGAGGAAACGTAGTGTTAAAAACAGAACTTCAACTTTAGTAGTTTTGCAAGCAGAGACAATATAGGAAATGCAGTTCCTTGGCATACAGTCGATTTTGCAATTCGGTCGATGCAGGCAATTCAGTACAGCAGGGTAATTACAGAGTGTTGAACACAGGACTTGCAGCAAAGGAGCTTGCACTCTAATTCTGTCTGTTCCTGGAATATAGCATATCTTCACCAAGGCCCATTAACCTAGTTCTGGCTTTATATCCTTGGCTATGGCTTTAATCAGTACCTCCTCTGTCTTTCTGAGTACCTCTTGCTTTCCTGATCTTTGCTTCTGTCTCTCTCAGCTTCTGGACACTTCCTCAGCCTCTAGAAACTTCTGAGCTGTGGTCTAGACTGACCTCTGCACTCCACACTAGATCAGGTTACACTGACTTTCCCTTCCTTGTCTGGCCCTTATATAAACTAGGGCTCCCTAGCTCCCTCTAATGCCTAAGAGCTGGAATGACACCCCTAGCCGGCCTGTACTTGCAAGTTTCATAGCAACAGGGAAATACATGCATTACATTACATGACATTTTATAAAACTGACATATACCAACTTCCCCATAATTAAGGAGGGACGACAGCACACCAAGTGACCTTTGGTAGTGACGGGTATTACAGTTCCCGTACACTACATACCCCACTGCTTTAAGCTGAGTACGACCTCGTACTCCATCATGGGTCTCCCAACTGGAATCTCTACCTGAAATAGAAAATAGAGACATGCAGGCATACATACATGTAATTCATCTGCATTTACATTTACATCAGGTCCAATTGGCAAAAGTGAAGTGTGGTGACAAGGGGCGTCGTTCTCTTCTCTCAGGATAGTGAATGGAACGGGGGCGCTGACCTGGCACAGCGTAACATTAGAACCAGGATAGTCCATGACAATGAATAAGTCCATAATAGAACAGCAAAATGGATAAAACAGTATAAAAGTTCTTGGAGGCTCAAAGAACAAACATGAGTCCGTACCCAGGTTATTTCTTATTAATTCACAGAGGCTCTCATGCGGTGGAGTCCATCTCTGGGCACAATACTTTTAAAAGAGTAAGAATCTCAGAGGCTCAGGTACTTTTGAGTCTGTCTCCGGGCACGGTTCCTTAGTATGAAGTTGCACAATAAAAGGACAGCAAAATAACGGAACTACCCAGGAGTTTCCCGTGGGTGTATCACAGGCAAGGGCTCACGTGGAGGAGTCCATTCTTGCGCACAAATGTCAAGTAAAGTATTGCCCGTGGCAACTGTTTGGGAGGAGACACCACCAGAATAATCAAAGTCTCCTAAACGGACTGGCGGACGTCCCCTGGTCATCCGGGTAGACCTTCTCAACACAGGGGTCTCCTCTTCCCTTAGCAACGAGGTAGAAGGGAGAGGAGCAACAGGAGGGTCTCCATCCGTGAGACCTCGGTCAGGAACAACTGGAACAACAGGAACAACTGGAACAACAGGAACAACAATATCCACTACAGGGGGAACTGGATCCAGGGCATCTTGAACCGGCTCTTCTGGAGGTGAAACTACAGTAGGTGCCGGAGCAGGCACCAGCAAGTTCAACCACGGTGTCAGAAGCCAATGCATGGGATCAGCGTCATACCTCAGATTACTAACAGCCTGCATAGGATCCTCGGGCTGTATTGCTGACTCTGACACAGGATATTCAGATCCAGAACTCTCAGCACTAGGTTCTGGTGTTAGGCAGAGCTTCAACCTGTTTCGGTGTACAATTTGGGATCCCTTGTCTTCCCGGGTGATCTCATAAGTGTGAGTTCCAACATTTGGGATTGCAGTGACAACATAGGGACTTCGCTCCCACTTACTGTCCAATTTGCTGGTACGACGGTTATTCTTTAACCATACCACGGCCCCTATGGTCAAGGGTTCTGCATGGGCTGCCTGATCATAGTCTCTCTGCTGTCGGTCTCTAGCAAAGTCCATACGTTCCTGAACAATGGCTTTGGCTGCATCCAATCGCCTTTGGTGCTCAGCAACCCAGTCGGTGTTAGGTAATGGGTTAATGCAATCAGGTACATGTATGTCCAATGAATGATCAGCAGGCAATGTCCCTTGGCGCCCAAACATCAAGTAAAAAGGGGTATACCCGGTGGAACAATGTATGGTATGATTGTATGTGAACATGAGCTGTGGCAACAGACTGGGCCAATCTCCTCTGTTTTCAGGAGGCACGGCCCTCAGCATCTCTATCAAGGTCTGATTCATTTTTTCACATAATCCGTTACCTTGAGGATGGTAGGCCGTCGTCCGGATCTTCTTACAGTTGTGTAAGCGGCACAGTTCATGGAACAGATGGGACTCAAAAGCAGGTCCTTGATCGGTGAGGATCTTTTCTGGACATCCATAGGGCAGGAGAAAGTGCTTCCAGAACATTTCGGCTGTAGTCTTGGCTGTCTGGTCTCTCACAGGCACTGCTACAACAAACTTTGTGAAATGGTCAATAATAGTCATGGCATAAGCATACCCTGAGCGACTAGGCTCCAGTTTTACATGGTCGATGGCGACAAGTTCAAGAGGACGGGTACTTACAATGGGTCTTAGTGGTGCCCTCTGATCATGGTGCTCACTTCGTTTCAAGGCACAGGCTACACACTCTCGACACCACTTTTCCATGTCTTCTCTCATGCCCACCCAGTAAAACCGCTGGCGGATAGTAGCCTCAGTCTTTTGGACCCCAAAGTGACCGGATTGATTGTGGTACATCTCCAACACCATACCTGCATCTCGTCGGGGTATGAGAATCTGGTGCACTCTCTCGTTGGACACTGGGTCTAGGCTTCTCCGTAGCAATAGGCCCTTTTGTATGAAGAGTTGATGGCGCTGTCTCCACAATTTGATGAGCTCAGGATCTGCACTCTTACGCCGAATCCTCTCAGGGGCTCTGCCACTAGTAATGAAGTCCAACAACTCACCCAGCACTCTACTTTCAGACTGTAGTTTCACCCACCTTTCTTCTTTAGGTTCAGGCCTACTGGAGGGTGAAGGAACTGCAGCTCTGTTATTGGTAGCTCGAGCCTGATCCTGTTGAGCAAATTTGTTATAGAAAGCCGGCATCTCTACATCTTCCCAAGCATCTCGCACATCATCAGGAGCTGTCTCTGTGGGAAGCCTGGATAAAGCATCAGCGTTATCATTAGTACGTCCAGCACGATACTTTACAGAGAAATTATAGTTGGCAAGGCGAGAGGCCCATCTCTGCTCCAAGGCCCCCAATCTAGCTGTATTGAGATGTGCCAGAGGGTTATTGTCAGTGAATGCAATGAACGGGGTGGCGGCTAGATAATCCTTGAATTTTTCCATCACTGCCCACACTAATGCCAGGAACTCTAGTTTGAAGGAACTATAATTCTGGTCATTTTTCTCAGCTCCTTTCAGGGAGCGGCTTGCATATGCTATCACTCTCTCTTTTCCCTTTTGGATCTGGGCTAACACAGCTCCCAGGCCTCGCTTGCTAGCATCAGTATAGAGATGGAAGGGCTTGCTATAATCTGGGTAACCTAACACTGGAGGCTCGGTCAGTTTCTTTTTTAGCAATTGGAACGCTATCTCTCTTTTCTCATTCCACTCAATGGGCACAGGAGTTCTAGGACTCTTTTTGGGTTGCCCCCTCAAGAGCTCCTGAATAGGATCAGCTATTTGAGCAAAATGGGGGATAAAACGTCTATAGTAGCCGGCAAAACCCAGGAAACTCCTCACCTCTTTGACAGTAGTAGGAACCGGCCAATTACAGACAGCTGCCAATTTATCAGGGTCAGGTTGCACTCCCTCTCCGCTTACTATATGCCCCAGGTATCTTACTGCAGGTTTGAGCAGGTGACACTTGGATGGCTTTACCTTCAAGCCATATTTGATAAGGATTTCAAATACTTCTGCCAAATGTTTCAGATGGTCCTCATATGTTTTTGAGTACACAATGACGTCATCAAGATACAGCAGCACTGTTTCGAAGTTTTTGTGACCCAAACACCGTTCCATTAGTCTCTGGAAAGTTCCTGGGGCATTACATAGCCCGAACGGCATACAATTGAATTCGAACAGGCCCATGGGAGTAGTGAAGGCAGTCTTTTCTCTATCTGCAGGGGCCATGGGTACTTGCCAGTAGCCACTGGTCAAGTCCAATGTGGAGAAATAGGCAGAGGAGCCCAGAGCAGTTAGTGACTCCTCAATGCGGGGCAGTGGGTATGCATCTTTGTGGGTTATTTGATTAATTTTCCTATAATCCACACAGAAACGGATACTACCGTCCTTCTTCTTTACAAGAACCAGGGGTGCAGCCCACGGACTACGGCTGTCCCGGATCACATTAGAGTCTTTCATTTCTTGGATCATTTCCTTTACAGTCTGATATGAAGTAGGTGGTAAGGGTCTGTATCTCTCCTTGATAGGAGGATGAGAGCCAGTAGGTATGGTGTGTTGTATGGCACTCACCTCTCCATAGTCAGTAGCATGCTTACTGAAGGCCTGGTGGTGCTCCTTGACAAGCTGTAGAATCCCTTCTTGTTGATGTTGGGGGGTAGTCTCGTCCCCTACATGGAGCTCTTCCCACCAGGGCACTTGTGGCTGGGTCCCCGGCGAACATCTGCTGTCTGCAGCTGGCGGCTTTTCTGTCACTGGAAGACGAATGATGTCTTGGAAGGACACCTGGGACAGCTGGGCAACAGGGCAATGCTTAGTAAGCGCAACAGGATGATTACTCAGATTAATCAGACGGACAGGTACTTTACCTTGGGAGACGTTCACCAGGCACTTGGCAGCTCTCACATAAGGATAATCCTCCATCTGGAGTGGTTCCACCAGGGCTGGATAATCTCGGCCTTCGACTCCCAGGACAGCACGACACCACAAAAGAGTTTGAGAATTAGGAGGCAAAGTCACAGGCTTAATATCACGGATCCTGGCAGTACAAATTTCTCCTTTCCCATTAGCAAACCTCTGCTGGGCACTTAACACAGTAATAGTCTTTTGAATCACCCTCCTGGATGCAGAGGAAGCAGTGGGCAAAGTCTGATGTAATACAGCAAGTATTTCTGAATAACAGTTTTTGAAAACATTGGTGCCTAGAATGACAGGATGTCCTCCTCTGTCACCGGCCTGTACTACGATCACTCCCTGTTGAGGCAGGGTTACTTCTCCCACCTGCAGGGTGGGTTCCCAGTATCCATGAACCTTTACTGGTTTGCCATTGCTGGCGATAATTTCCACCCAGGATTCAGGCGGTTGGGTCAACTGGTTGGTGTCCCAGAACTTTTCAAATGCAGGCAGCTGAATAGTAGTGACCTGAGACCCAGTATCTAATAGGGCTTCAAAGGGGACCCCGTTGATCTCTATATTGATTTTAGGATGGGATCCTACATAACGTGGCATCCAATTTGGATCCTCTGGACCTAGTGTTCTACCTCCCGAGGGGTGGTCCTCAGCCTCAGGGGTTGCCCGTTTAACTGCCAGCACGTGGATTCTGTGTGTCCCAGCTTTTTGCAGTATGTACACACGGGCTTCTTGCGACCTCTATTACGCCTCCCAGGATCCCTGGGGTGAGTCTCTTGGTAAGGAGGTGGGAACGGCCTAGGAGGTGACAGGAATTCTTCATCTAGCATTATGGGTTTTTCCCATTCCTCTATTTTTCTGCACACTTTCTCTAGACTTTTAGTGAGGTGATTTACTTGCTCTGTCAGCATGGCAATAGTATCGGTAGCTGACACTTGAACAGCTTGGCCGGCCTCAGCTCGGTTAGTGACAAGCGGTTTTGGCTTGCAGGCTGATGACTCAGATAGGGCGCTCAACTCAGGAGATACTGTGGACCCCAGAATTTTTATAGCCAGTTCTTTAAAGTCCAGAAAGGCACTGTTAGGGTGCTGGGCGGACAGCATCTTTAACTGGGTCCTTATTTGTTCACTAGACACCCCGTTGATAAATTGTTCCCTCAGGGTCTGGTCCCGGTTATCAGCCTCTTTGGGATCTATCTGGATTACAGCCCCTAAAGCCTCCTGAAGTGATAGGGCAAAGTCACGGAGGGACTCACCGGACTTCTGTTTCTTGCCAAAGAAGTGCATCTTTATCTCTGAGGCAGTCCTAGTTTCAAAAGTGGCCCTGAGGCGGGTGAAGATCTGTTCTAGAGTACTCCGCTCAGTAGCAGGCCATGATAACACTTCCCTGCGGGCAGCTCCCTCCAGTTGCGCCAGCATGATTTCCATTTGCTGGTCGGCATTTATAGGGTACAATCGGAATAGTGCCAGCAACTTTTCTTTAAAGTCCCTTAGGGTATGGGTCTCTCCCCTGTAGCGGGGGAACCATGGGGCCCCGAAATAGTAAGGCATGGTAAAGGGCATCATGCTGGGGGCTGTAGGATGATTAGGAGCCGCAAGCTCTCCCGGGGCCGGCTGCTCAGGCACTCCTGGCTCTGACATGGTAGTCTATTGAGAGGTGGCCGCTGGCGACTAAAGGGGCCGGAACAATCCCCTTCCCTCCGGTTACAAGTGCTTACCGGTATCGCTGGTCTTGCGCAGGCCAAGTCTCGCGAGGTTCCGGACGTCCTGAGACCGCGGTGACGCAGGAGAAGCAGGGCCGCGGCGGTGCGATGATGAAGAGGGGCGGGACTCTCTGTGTCTTTGCAGGGATCCGCCCACGAATGTCCTCAGCGGCGCGGGAAACTTTACTCCAGGCAGCCGGTGGCCATCTTTAGCAAAACGCTGTCCATTCACTGACAGCAAGCAGGATTGTAAAAAGTCCACAAAACCACACTCCAATGCGGCGATTTTCTTCCTCTGGGTAGCGCAACACTGCACAGCGCTTTTTAGAGGTTTTTGGTACACTTTGGGTACGATTTTCAGTCCACAAAGTCCACTTGAATAAAACAGGTAAATTGTCACTTTGGTCACAGGGCAACGGTATAAGGCACAAAGTTCACGCTTCTTGCACTAGAAAGCGTGCGTATCCTGTTCGTGGAACGCCAAAAGAGAAGTGCAGCGTACTCAAGTTGTGTGCAGTAGGTGGTTCTGGGTGATGTAGTGCAATATACACTAACCTGGTACAGCTGACTCTCTGCAAGGGCAGGTATAGGTAGAAATAGTTCGTGACGCCAGTGCCAAGTAAACGGTGGCACGCCGTTTGCGGATGCAGGAATAAATTGAGGAAACGTAGTGTTAAAAACAGAACTTCAACTTTAGTAGTTTTGCAAGCAGAGACAATATAGGAAATGCAGTTCCTTGGCATACAGTCGATTTTGCAATTCGGTCGATGCAGGCAATTCAGTACAGCAGGGTAATTACAGAGTGTTGAACACAGGACTTGCAGCAAAGGAGCTTGCACTCTAATTCTGTCTGTTCCTGGAATATAGCATATCTTCACCAAGGCCCATTAACCTAGTTCTGGCTTTATATCCTTGGCTATGGCTTTAATCAGTACCTCCTCTGTCTTTCTGAGTACCTCTTGCTTTCCTGATCTTTGCTTCTGTCTCTCTCAGCTTCTGGACACTTCCTCAGCCTCTAGAAACTTCTGAGCTGTGGTCTAGACTGACCTCTGCACTCCACACTAGATCAGGTTACACTGACTTTCCCTTCCTTGTCTGGCCCTTATATAAACTAGGGCTCCCTAGCTCCCTCTAATGCCTAAGAGCTGGAATGACACCCCTAGCCGGCCTGTACTTGCAAGTTTCATAGCAACAGGGAAATACATGCATTACATTACATGACATTTTATAAAACTGACATATACCAACTTCCCCATAATTAAGGAGGGACGACAGCACACCAAGTGACCTTTGGTAGTGACGGGTATTACAGTTCCCGTACACTACATTTGTACTGTCTGGGCATTGTAGAACCTCAGGAAACATGACAGGTGCTCAGAAAGTCAGAGCTGCTTCAAAAAGCGGAAATTCACATTTTTGTACCATAGTTTGTAAACGCTATAACTTTTACCCAAACCATTTTTTTTTTACCCAAACATTTTTTTTTTATCAAAGACATGTAGAACAATAAATTTAGAGCAAAATTTATATATGGATGTCATTTTTTTTGCAAAATTTTACAACTGAAAGTGAAAAATGTCATTTTTTTGCAAAAAAATCGTTAAATTTCGATTAATAACAAAAAAAGTAAAAATGTCAGCAGCAATGAAATGAAAGCTCTATTAGTGAGAAGAAAAGGAGGTAAAATTCATTTGGGTGGTAAG
This sequence comes from Bufo bufo, assembly GCF_905171765.1. Taxonomy (NCBI): domain Eukaryota; kingdom Metazoa; phylum Chordata; class Amphibia; order Anura; family Bufonidae; genus Bufo; species Bufo bufo. Next base: position 146,369,346 of record NC_053395.1, on the reverse strand, counting down.
TTGCATGACCGAGCAATAAATGGTGAAAGTAGTGTAGGTCAGAAGTGTAAAAAGTGGCCTGGTCTTTCAGGGTGTTTAAGCACTGGGGGCTGAGGTGGTTAAACACACCACTCATATCTCGTGGCACAGTACATTGCAAGCTGTACGCTCAGTGCCCCAAATTGGAAGTAAGAGGACCGACCAAGCATCTTTTTCCATCTCCCGGTTCCTAAAATCTATTCCATACACCGGCCCCTGATAGGGGACAAAACAAAGATGAAACTGTTAAGAACTTTTTTTTTTTAAATGAAAAAAAATCTGAGGACAGCCTCTGCGGAGCTGGGTATTTTTTGGCCGTGTTACTGAACGCTCATGCACAATGGCTGTAGACTCATGCGTCCTTTTGCGGAGGTGACAAACCTGGTCAGTCAAACCCAAAGCAACATCATCGACCTCATCCCATCTGGGTGGAGGAAGTGACCTTCAATGACGTCAGTGAGGACAAGGAACCGGACATGGCTAGCTTGGTATCCAACCTTGTGCAAATGGGGAGTTTGCGGTTGTGCAAATGGACTGTTTGCAGTTGTTTGCGGTGCGTTAAACTGGGAGTTTGGTCTGTCACTGTGAAGCGGGCGTAACCCTTACACTACCTGATCGATACAACATCATACCTGACGTTTTGAAGCACGTTATTCCAAACAATTTAGGAATGTTAGGTGATTTATGCCCTTTATGGATTAAAACCCGACTTTGCGTCAACTACATAATTTTCCATGGGAGTTTTGCCATGGATCCCCCTCCGGCATGCCACAGTCCAGGTGTTAGTCCCCTTGAAACAACTTTTCCATCGCTATTTTGGCCAGAAAGAGTCCCTGTGGGTTTTAAAATTCGCCTGCCTATTGAAGTCTATGGCGGTTCGAGAACATTTGCGAAAATTCGCGTTCGCCGTCCGCGAACGGAAAATTTTATGTTCGCGACATCTCTACTCTTAACCACATTTTGACGACATTTGCAGCCCTCTAGCCCTTTCCATGAAATTTTTACAGCCATTTTAGTGCTCAAAAGTTCGGGTCCCCATTGACTTCAATGGGGTTCAGGGTCAAGTTCGGGTCCCGAACTCGAACTTTTTTCCGAAGTTCGGCCGAACCCGAACATCCAGGTGTCAGCTCAACTCTAATTAGAACCTTATACTGAACTAGTTATATATGTGTTTACTTACAGTTCCACCAATTGCAAATACCATACAAACGAACTACTGAGCCATACAATCATATAATCCAAACAAATTGCATACAAATGCGAACTGCTTCTACCAGATTATAAGCAATTGTATAGAGCAAACTGCAAACCAAGTAGAACAAGTGAACTATTGGTTAACCTCAGATATACCTCTCAGAGAGATCATAAAGTGCTTAAATAACTTAAAGTGAGAGTACAGATACAGAAGAGAGAAATATATCCACCATTTTATGTTGAATGACAAGATTGAACAGTTGAACCACCCCCTTATGCATACCGCCATTTTATGATACTTTATTCAACATGTGTTTTGTACATGGACTATCTGGTACGGAGGCGGCAGTGTTAAATATGAAGAAAAGTTGAAGTTAATAAAGAAGTTATTTCAAGCATTTGGTGTACTCCTTAAACCTAATGCTTCTATAGAACAGCGCTAGAGGAATTACAGAGTAATAGACAGTCTGGTTAGACTAAAAAGTCAGAGATATCAAAATTCTTCTAATGCCACAGGGCAAAAGGCACTTCATAGTGCTGAGCCTGCCACAGGCTTGACCCATGTACTGTTGATCATTTCTTCAGTCAGATGCATGGTAAGTTTCGTGTTAGGGTTGGAGCTGATGCGCATATTGACTTTTGTAGGTCAGGGGAGAGACTTTGGGGTGTCTAAATGAGGCTCATATTAACTTTGACGTTCACAGTATGTTCTCATAACATCTGATGCAGACTATTGGAGAATGTGGGAACCATGGTAGCTTTGTTTTCTTTGGAGTAATACGCTCTGTAGACTTCAGGTTCTTAGGGGGTGATTTCAGGGGTTTGTTGGTAACCTGCAGGGTGATTTTGAGGATAGAGGATGAAGAGTATAGTGGCACATGTCGACTTTGGGCCACCTGGATGGGGGGCATGGTGACTTTAAGGGCCTGATTGAGGTGTGGGAGGGGCTGAGTGAGGAGCTTGGTGACTTTTAGCAGCCTGAGTGATGGGCGCAGCGACTTTGGGGTGCCTAGGTGAGGGGCATGGTAATTTTGGGCCCTGGGTGAGGCGTATGTCCACTTTGGTTACCTGGGTGAGGGCATGCAACTTTAGGTGACTTTTTGTGATTTTTGAGGGCCCGGGCGGGGCACACTGCGACTCTTGAAGGCCTGGGTGAGGAGCACAGCGACTTTTGGGGGACCCAGGTGAGGCGCATGGAGACTTTGGGGGTCCAGGTGAGGCGCATGGCGACTTTGGGGGTCCAGGTGAGGCGCATGGCAACTTTGGGGGTCCAGGTGAGGGTAAGGTGACTTTTGGGGTCCTGTGCCTATTTTTAAAAACTTTTTTTTCTCTTTTTAATTTTTTTACCTCACGAATATGAAAACTTCTCAGGATATAACATATGGAAAAGGTCCATCTGGGGTATTGGAAATAGCCATTTCTGTGTGATTTAGGGCTCATGCACATGACCGTATATATTTTGCGGTCTGCAAAAACAGATCCGCAAAAAATACGGATGATGTCCGTATGCATTCTGTATTTTGCACAACGGAACAGCTGGCCCCTAATAGAACAGTACTATCCTTGTCCGTAATGCAGACAATAATAGGACATGTTCTATTTTTTTGTGGAACGGAAATACGGACATACGGAAACGGAATGCACACGGAGTAACTTGTTTTTTTGCGGACCCATTGAAATGAATGGTTCCGTATACAGTCCGCAAAAAAACATAACAGACACGGAAAGAAAATACATTTGTGTGCATGAGCCCTTAGCTAGATACCATAACCCCAGCAATATGAAAACCTCTACGTAGATAACACATGGAGTCATCACTAAAAAGGACCTCACAAATATGAAACATTCTTAGTATGTAAAAAATAGAAAAAGGTCCTTCTGGGGTTTGGAAAATAGCCATTTCTAAGTGCCTTGAAGAAGTATTTTTACCCTCTGAACTTTTTCACATTACACTCACAAACTTACATTTATTTTATTGGAATTTTATGTGATATACCAACACAAAGTGCCAAGTATGTGTGAAGTGAAAAGAAAATAATGCATGCTTTTTCAAAATGTTTAAATAAATTCTAATATGAGTGTGGCATGCATTTGTACTCACCCCTTTGTGCTCTGATAACCCTAAATAAAATACAGTGTGACCAACTGCCTTCAGATGTCACCTAATTAGTAAAGAGTCCACCTGTGTGTAATTTATTCTCAGTATAACTACAGCTGTTCTGTGAGGTTTGTTAGAGAACATTAGTGATCAAACTGAATAATGAAAACCAAGGAACACACCAGACAGGTCAAGGATAAAGTTGAAGAAAGGAAAATGGGGCTGAGCGGGATAGCAAACACAGTCGCTATACAATGTAAGGCGCTGTGCTTGGTAAGCTGCAAGAAGGCTGCGGCGCTCACAGGAGCACCGGTGCCTTCTCAAACAGGTCATGAGAGGGGGTCCCTGGTGTCATAACCTGTCACAGGTTAAGGGGAAGAAAAAATACCAAATACACACCACAACGAATAGACAACAATCTAGGCCTCAAAAGCTACGGAAGAGGGATGGTGACCCCCTAGTAATCCCTAGGCCTTTCCCTAACTCCTGACAGTATGAGCAGATCCTGATGGTGGAAATACTCATACACCGAATACCTAAAGCCCTGCTAAAACTGACAAGCCCTAAGATAGGTAGCAGAGGATGAGACAGCTGGTTCCTTCCAGAATGAAGGAACCTGCGTCACGCTGAGGCCTAGAAACAACACACACCAGATAATAAGAAACAGCGAAGGCAACAAGTACTAAGCTTAGAGATGTATGGAGCAGAAGGAGATCCAAGACAAACCAGCACTAGCAACTCCAAGCAGAAACTATCAACCACATCAGCAATGTAAGGTGGATCTAAATAAAGCCTCATCACTGATAACGAGCGGCACCTGAGGAGAGGTGAGATCCTGCCAAATAACAACATACATAGAGGAAAACAGAGAGACCTGTCAGACCTGCCTGCAAGTCTATCCGATCTTCTCACCTCTCTCACAGGAGCAACCGTGATTTTGTTTAGGGCTCATTAACATGGCCGTTGCCCCTTTGTTGCCGTATTGCGGCCCGTATATGGCGGTAACACAATACACGGGGAACCGGCCCTGTGCATTCCGCATCACGGATGCAGACCCATTCACTTGAATGGGTCCGCAAATCCGGTGCGGAACAGAACCCTACGGAAGCACTACAAAGTGCTTCCGTGGGTTCCGTTCTGTGCCTCCGCACCGCAAAAAGACAGAACTTGCTCTATCTTTTTGCGGAACGAACGAATCGCGGACCCCATTCAAGTGAATGGGGTTGCGATCCGCATGCAGCAGCCCCACGGTCGGTGCCCGTGCATTGCGGACCGCAGTTTGCGTTCCACATTACGGGCACGGAGGGGCAACGTTCGTGTGAACAAGCCCTTAGTTTGTAGTATATGCTTGAGGGAGTGGCACCTTCAAGTGTGAATGATCTCCTATTTTATCCTGGGAGTAGCATTCCTGTGCACTTTTGCCCTTCCTATCAAACAGACCGCCTTGATTAGGTGGTACATATAGGTGTGCTTGCTCCTCCTCTCATTGGTTGCTGGATGCACATAGAGGTGACTAGTAGCAGCACACCATATGTGCAGGGTCTGCTTTCCTGAACATAGATTCCGAACGGCATAGGTAGGTTTAGCGTAGGACCTGCCTGACTGAGACCACCTTGGTGGGGGTAGGTAGGCACAGATGTGTTTTGATTAAAATATATTGGCTAAGAGTTTCAGAATTTATTATATCAGATTGAGGGCTTAGTCTATATATATCGAACTTGCATATATTGTGTTAGTGCAGTGCTCCTCAAATAGTGGGGCGCGCCCCCCAGGGGGGGCGCCAGGCTCCGTCAAGGGGGGCTCGTTCAGGGCCGGCCTTTGGGGTGTGCGGCTGCACAGGGCGCAAAAGCAACAGGGGCGCAGGGCGGCCGACAGCTCGCAGTGTAATATGCGGCAGGGAGATGAGCGCTTCCATTGTGGAAGCGCTCATCTCCCGTCTGATCAGAGGCCGGCGCAGACGCTGGACGCGATGTACGGAGCGGGGGCCGGGGGAGGGACTGGGAGGAGGAGCTGGGGGCCGGCAATAGCGGTGCGGTCACTGTACTATAGCCCCGCCCCACCGCTCCCTCCGGTATACTAATATAAAATGTATTATTGAATTAAAAGTTATTAAACATGCCCCCCTCACTCCTAATAGTACCGTATATCCGAATTTCTTCTGTATAATGCCGGCAGGCAGGCTGGCGCGTCCCTCAGTGATGTCACGTGCCTGCGCCGCCTGCTTTATGAATGAAGCAGGCGGAGCAGACAAGTGACGTCACTGAGGGGCGCGCCGGCCGCCCGGCCCGCCTGCCGGCATTATACAGAAGAAATTCGGATATACGGTACTATTAGGAGTGAGGGGGGCATGTTTAATAACTTTAAACGGCGGCGGCGGGCACACGGAATCTGTGGATGGCACAGTTAAGGGGTGGGGGTCTGTGGATGGCACTGTTATGGGCTGGGGGGCACTGTGGATGGCACTGTTATGGGGTGGGGGGTCTGTGGATGGCACATATATAACAGTGCCAGCCACAGATCCCCCTGTAACAGTGCCAGCCACAGATCCCCCCCATAAGTGTCCGTCATCCACAGATCCCCCCCATAAGTGTCCGTCATCCACAGATCCCCCCATAAGTGTCCGTCATCCACAGATCCCCCCATAAGTGTCCGTCATCCACAGATCCCCCCATAAGTGTGTGTCCGATCCACATTTCTTTCTTTTTTTATTCTCTTATACGTTAATAAGGATACAGTGTTATGCAGAGGTGTGCTTATAACAATTTTATAGACAAATGATAATATTTACAGTCGCGCGGGGGGCGCGAAATGTTTTCTTCTTCCTGGGGGGGGGGGGCAATTTTCTTCTTCCTGGGGGGGGGGGGGCATGACAGAAAATAATTGAGAAGCACTGTGTTAGTGCATTATTATTTGTTTTCTGTGATTTTTTTTTTTTTCATAAATGTAGCCATAAACATCCGCATATTTATTTATCATATCATGCAGAATGTTTTTCTTTGTTTTTTTAGCTTTTTTTCTGTGATTTTTGTTTAGTATCGAAATCTCGGAAAACCCTTTTAAACATAAGGAGTAAAATGAAAAAAAAATCGAATTTTCTACCTTTCATATGTTCTACTTTATTGCGAAAAACTAAATGTAACTGACCCCAGGACACACAAGGTTTAGGAACTTTAAGATAACAGACAGGTCCTTACAGAGGATGGGATTAAGCCAATTCACTGTGAAGCACCTAAATACTATCATAGTACGTGACCTGACAAACCAGGGGCATAAATGGTCTCTAAATCCCTACAGGTGATGGGTAACAGACCCCTTTCAGTAGAATTGGCTATTTCCCAATGCGCCTGAAGTTAGTTTCTTATTTGGACAGTTTTTTTATTCAAATCATTTGTATATCTTTTTTTAGGAATTTTTAGAACTAATTTCCAGTAATGAAACAAGTTGCAGTGAGCGGCCAAGGTAAATCAGTTGAAAGCGGCATGAAAACAGAAATGACTGGTACAAAAATGGGCATCAAAGTGAGCACAAAAATGGGATTTAACGGGTTACATTAATTTGGGGTGCTGATCTTGCAATGTTACCTTGCATTGTATGCAGTTGAGTTCAGCCTGGCAGGAACAGGTTCTGGGCACAAGAACTGGCATCAAAATGGGCACTTTTCAGTGATTTGAAAAGGTTCGGTTGGGTTTCACATTTGTGTTTTGCTTTACATTTCTTTCACTGAAGGAGCAGTGTGACGGTGCTTTATCTTCAGTTATTATCACGTTGATGCCAGCTGTACGTGAGGGTCGTATTTTGCACCGTGTTATGTGTATCGCCTGAATAGTCACAGTCTGGGCAGTAACCCATCCCCCTACTGGGTTATGACTGTGAGGGTCTATGCAGGCAATACATTTAACACTATGAACCTCACCTAGAACTGGGATCAATATGAAAACGTGGCAAAACAACAACTAAACATAAACCACAAATGTGAACCTGTTCAGTTCCGTAAAAAGTGTCCGCCTGCCCACTTTAATGCCAGTTCCCGTGCCCAGTACCAGTTCGGGCCAGGCTGGTCTCAGCTGCATACGATGCTGGGCATCACCACCTGTACGTTGGCAAAGCAAGATCAGTGGCCCAAATTCATTTAACCCTTTAAACCCCACTCTTTTGTGCTCACTTTGATGCCCATTTGTGTGCCAGTTATTTCTATTTTGATGCCGCCTTCAGGACCGCTCACTGCAACTTTATTACTGGCCAGGGCCGGCCTTTGGGGTGTGCGGGCTGTGCGGCTGCACAGGGCGCCATAGTAACAGGGGCGCTGGGCGGCCGACAGCTCGCAATGTAATCTGCGGCAGGCGAGGCGGCACTGGTGTTCTCCTTCGGGGCGCCCCCTCCATCTCCCCCTCCCCTGTCTGACCTGCCTGCTGCCCCCGCCGCTGCCAATAAGAAGAGAGACAGGAGGAGGAGGGGAGGGGCTGTGGCCACTGCGCCACCAATGAAGAAAACTGACCTGAAATACAAATACAGGAGGCAGGTGCCGGAATCAAATAGCCGGCACCCGACCTCTGTGACAGGGAGCTGCGATCCGCTGCAGTTGAGTTAACCCTTCAGGTGTGGTACCTGTGGGGTTAACTGCCGCTGATCGCAGCTCCCTGTCACAAAGGTCGGGTGCCGGCTATTTGATTCCGGCACCCGCCTCCTGTATTTGTATAAGAAACGTTGGTGGCACAGTGCGCCCCCCCCCCCCAAACACCCCAGTATAAGAAACATAATTGGTGGCTCAGTGCGCCCCCCCCCTAGTATAAGAAACGTTGGTGGCACAGGGCGCCCCCCCCCCCCCCCAGTATAAGAAACATTGGTGCGGTGGCTCAGTGGGTTAAAAAATAATAATAAAAAATTAACTCACCTCCTCCAGTTGATCGCGTAGCTGCCGGTCTTTCTTCAGGACCTGTGGTGACGTCACTGAGCTCATCACATGACCCATTACCATGGTGATGGATCATGTGATGAGCACAGTGATGTCACCACAGGTCCTTTGACAGGTCATAAAGAAAGAACAGGAGACGATCAATTGGAGGAGGTGAGTTAATTATTTTTTTATTTTTTAACCCTCATTGGCACTGCCCACTACCAATGTTTATTATATTGAGGAAGGGCGCACTGCGCCACCAATGTTTATTATATTGAGGGGGGGCGCACTGCGCCACCAATGTTTATTATATTGAGGGGGGGCGCACTGCGCCACCAATGTTTATTATACTGGGGTGTTGGGGGGGCGCACTGCGCCACCAATGTTTATTATATTGGGGGGGCGCACTGCGCAAATGTTTATTATACTGGGGTGTTGGGGGGGCGCACTGCGCCACCAATGTTTATTATACTGGGGTGTTGGGGGGGGCGCACTGCGCCACCAATGTTTATTATATTGGGGGGGCGCACTGCGCAAATGTTTATTATACTGGGGTGTTGGGGGGGCGCACTGCGCCACCAATGTTTATTATACTGGGGTGTTGGGGGGGCGCACTGCGCCACCAATGTTTATTATATTGGGGGGGCGCACTGCGCCACCAATGTTTATTATACTGGGGTGTTGGGGGGGCGCACTGCGCCACCAATGTTTATTATACTGGGGTGTTGGGGGGGCGCACTGCGCCACCAATGTTTATTATACTGGGGTGTTGGGGGGGGGCGCACTGCGCCACCAATGTTTATTATATTGAGGGGGGGCGCACTGCGCAAATGTTTATTATACTGGGGTGTTGGGGGGGCGCACTGCGCCACCAATGTTTATTATATTGGGGGGGGCGCACTGCGCACAACGATGGGTTAGGGAAATTTCACAGCAGAGTGCGCATGCGCTGGGAGCCTCGCCGGCGGTTAGGGTAGGGAAAAATTATGGGCCAGTGCACAGGTGCGGTGATCGGATGGATGTTCTCAGCAGGACACCGGCCGACACTGCGCATGCGCTGGGAGCCTCACCAGCGGTTAGGGTAGGGAAAAAGCACTGGCCCGTATGTAATTTTTCTCTTCCCTAACCGCTGGTGAGGCTCCCGGTGCATGCGCAGTGTTGGCCGGTGTTCAGCTGAGAACATCCATCCGATCACTGCGCCTGCGCACTGGCCCATAGTTTTTCCCTACCCTAACCGCCGGCGAGACTCCTGGCGCATGCGCACTCTGCTGTGAAACTTCCCTAACCTGACATTGTGCGCCTGCGTGGCGCTGCACACCTCCTCACGTCATGTCCGGTGTGACAGGAAGTGACGAGGGTAGGGAAATCTCACGAAGTAGGGAAGTATGACATTACACCGGCCTTTGGGGTGTGTGGGCTGGTAACTACTTGGTTGGATAGTCAGCCAGCCTATGCCATGATGCCAGCAACAAGCAGTGTTTTTTTTTTGTTGGGGGGGGGCGCGCCGCCACAAGGTTAGCTCGCACAGGGCGCCTGGACACCTAAGGCCGGCCCTGTTACTGGCAATACGTTTTTCTCAAGATTCCATAAAAACGAAAAATACAAATGATGTGAACAAGAAAGCCGCTTCAGCCTGGATATCTCCCATCATCACTGGTGAGCAGCAGATCCTTCAGGAAGATGGCGTTTAGCCAAATCACCCTGAGCTGGCTAAATACCACCTCTATTCCGGACCTGACCACTAGGGGGCCAAGAGCTCCCTCCCAGTGATAGGAGACAGCGGCAGTAGGAGCGGGCCATGTCCCATCCCTGGTAAGGACCAGCTCGGACACCACCCGGCTGGCAGGAGCCCCGCTCCGTTCAGCCAAAATCTCGGCGTTGCGTACGTCATACTACGTGGGCGGGCTCTTGTCGCCGGAAGTGACGTCAGCTCCTTAGACAGGAACTGTAGTCTTGTTTGAGTCTCTGGTGCTGTTATTGTGCCTGGAGGAAAGAGCGGCTCTCAGCACCGGACGTTCACCGGGGGACAGTTGCCAGCATGTCTGACCAGGTAAGGCAGCGGGGCGGGTAACCGGCTGTGCCCGCTGTGAGATGTTGAGAAGCAGGGGCCGAGGGTTGCGCTAGTGACGGGACATGCGCAGCTGCAGCTCGGCTTGTTTCTGTCCTTATGTAAGCGGGTGTGCGCCCGGACAGAAGCTCTTACGTAACGTCTGCCCGTACCCTGTTGTGTGCCCCGAGGCCTGGTGCTGGCTGCCCTGCACCAGGCCTCCCCCTGAGCTAGAGAGCAGGGTAACCTAGTCACTCAGCCCCTGCGAGGAGAGCCATGATATAAGGGCTCTTCTCCCCACAGGCTGGGTGACAAGACAACCTATCTGTAGAGCCTGCAATGGCGACTTAAAGGGGTTTTCTGAGATTTTTATACTGATGACTAGTCTCGAGCGAACTGAGCTTTGGATCATTGATCCGAAGTCGATTCGTTTGTAAACTTAGATTTTCTTAAAATCTATTTGCTCCGTGGAGCCAAACGTCATTTCACCTGAAGTTGCGTGAGACTTCTGTGAATTTATTCAGTAATCATTTCTATATCTTTAAAAACCTTTAAAACTAGGAATCCGAAGTCGGGCTTGGTATGCGCAACTTTGGGTGAAACAAAGTTTGGCTCCGTGGAGCCAATACATTTTATTGTTGAACGGAAACAGCATTAAAATCGACATTTTTGAACTAATCGACTTCAGATGGATTATCCGAAGCTTGATTTGCTCAACACTATGACCTATCCTCTGGATAGGTCATCAGCATCTGATCGGTGTGGGTCTGACACCTGGGACCCCCGCCGATCAGCTGATTTAGAAGCCCCTGTGAGCGCTGCGGCCTTCTCTGAGCTTTTTCTAGGCCAATGACCTCACATTCATCGGTCACGTGGCCTTAGTGCAGCTCAGCCCCATAGAACTGAATGGGGCTGAGCAGGATACCAAGCATACCCGCTATACAGTGTACGGCGCTGTGCTTGGTGAGCTCTGAGAAGGCTGCGGCGCTCACAGGAGTGCCCTCTCATACAGCTGATCGGCGGGGGTCCCGAGTGTCAGACCCCCACCAATCAGGTACTGATTACCTCAGAAAACCTTTCAGGGTCCATTCACACATCCGCATCCGTTCAGCAATTTTGTGGAACAGGTGCGGACCCATTCATTTTTAATGGGGCCGGAATGTGCTGTCCGAATTTGCGGATCCGCTCTTCCGTTACGCCTAAAAATAGAACATGTCCTATTCTTGTCCGCAATTGCGGACAAGAAAAGGCATTTTCTATGAGTGCCGGCGATGTGCGCTCCGCAAAATGTGGAACGCACATTGCCGGTATCCGTGTTTTGCTGATCTGCAAAACACATATGGCCATGTGAATGGAGTGGACCCTAATGGCCATCACCTAGCCATCCCAAATATAGAGCTAGCTAAGGTGTGACAGAAAGGAGTTCTTAAAGGGGTTGTCTGGTGGGATAGGAGAAGAATGGGTTAGGGGGGGGGGGGGGAAGCATCATCATCATCTCCAATCTGACACTTTCCGGGTCTCCACTGGTCTTCTGTTCCTCATTGAGCTCACAGGAACCTCTGTGAGATACCTCCTTAGCCAAATGCAGGTCACCACTGCGGCTATTGACTGGTGGGGACCTGAAAGTCCTGAGTGTCGGAGCATCGGTGACCTGTTGAGCTTGTACAAAGCAGGCAATACAAGCAGGCAGCGCTGCAGTGTAAAGCAGCTTCAGTCTGGACCTCTGTTGAGGCAGGACCTGGATATTATAGCTGTGTCTTAAGAAGATGCAACAGTTGAGCATGAACCATGGGTAGTGACTTCTGTATATGACATCGCTGGAAATGTATTCAGTCTGAGAAATGCACTTCATATGAGGGAACAAGATGTGAACTAATTCTTGATGAAATGAGTTTGGTTGGAGCTTGTCATGTTAGATCTCATGTATTTGGCCTTGGCTACGCACAACCTCCGTATTGTATGGAGCTGTAACTGCACACTCGGTTTTTGGAACCATACTGCACCTCTGTAGGAGCCCAGCAAAAAAATAAAAGCACACGCTCAGTTGAATCCTTTACTAAGAACCCACAGGGAGCATTTCTTCTAGAGTAGAATACCTCCATATAGGCACGGTGGCTCCGTGGTTAGCGCTGGTGCCTTGGATTCATATCATCTGCAAGGAGTTTGTATGTTCTCCCTGTGTTTGCGGGTTTTCTTCCAGGTAATGTGGTTTCTTCCCAAAGATACTGATGGGGAACCTAGATTGTGAGCCCCATTGGGGACAGCGTGATAATGTCTGTAAAGCGCTGCAGAATATGTTGGCGCTATATACACTACTTGACTAAAATAAGTAGAAGGTTCCACACATAGGTGAACTATACAGCAACGCGTTACCTGAGGCTCTATGGTAGCGCAGGTTAATTGCTGGACCTTTCTTGTGTACAGAGGATAGACTGAAGGGTAAAGGTTGAGGGGACCTTGGTTTGGTTATTCTCTAGGTCAGCAGGGGTCAGAGATCTTGGATCCCTATTAGTCCTATTATAGAGTAAGGCTACTTTCACACTGGCGTTTCTGGGTCCACTTGTCCAGATCTGTTTCAGGGCTCTCACAAGCCGCCCAAAACGGATCTGTTCAGCTCCAATGCATTCTGAATTGTTAAGGATCCATTCAGAATGCATCAATTTGGCAGTGTTTGGTCTCCGTTGCGCTTTTGAGGCGGTCACTAAAACCCAGCTTGCAGCGTTTTGGTGTCCGCCTGACGATGCGGAGACAAACGGATCCGTCCTGACTTATAATGTAAGTCAATGGGGGACGGATCCGTTTTTACTGACACAATATGGTGCAATTGACTTTTATTTTTATTTTTTATGAATAATGCAAACAGATCCGTTATGAACGGATACAAGAGTTTGTATTATCGATACGGATCCGCACCGAACGCAGCTGTGAAAGTAGCTTAACCCGCTGATATACCATTACATTCTCTCTACATGGAAAGTATTGGCATAACATTAAAGGGATTTTCCAAGATTTAATTACTGATTATCTATTTTCAGGATAGGTGGGGGTCCAACACCCAGGACCCCTGCATATCAGCTGTTTGAGAAGGCACCGGTGCTTCTGTAGGCGCCGCTGCCATCTCATAGCTTTTCCTAGGCCGTTGACATCGTTGATCACGTGACCTAGGAGCAGCTCAGTCTCATAGAAGTGAATGAGGCTGAGCTGCGATACCAAGCACCAACGCTATACAATGTACCTGCACTGAGCTTGGTGACCACAGAGAATGCTGTGGCACTTACAGGAGCACCGGTACCTTCTCAAACAGCTGATCAGTGGGGGTCCCGAGTATCGCACCTCCACTGATCAGATACTGATGACCTATCCTATCCTTGGAAAGCCTTTTTAAAGAGGACCTTTCATGGGTCCAAACTTGTTAGACAACTATCTGGACATGTAGCGCGGCGCCAGGGATCTCTTTGCACTTATTATTTTCCCTGGGCGCCGCGCCGCCCCCGTTACCTTCTCCTGCGCTGTATGTAATTGCTACTATTGGTAAACCAGGGAGGAGTCTGCCCTGTTTCTCTGTGGGCGTTCCTTCCCCTGGCTGTAGCGCTGTCCAATCCCAGCGCAGAGCGTCACAGCCAGGGAGAAGGTGAGTTGTGTGTTTTTTTTTTTTTTCTCCCTGGCTGTGAGCTCTTGCGATTGGACCGCGCTACAGCCAGGGGGAAGGAACGCCCACAGAGAAACAGGGCAGACTCCACCTGGTTTACCGATAGTAGCACATTACCATACAGCGCAGGAGAAGGTAACGGGGCCGGAGCGGCGCCCAGGGATAGTAGTAAGTACAGAGAGATCCCTGGGCACCGCGCTACATGTCCAGATAGTTATCTTAAAATGTTCGGACCCATGAAAGACCCTCTTTAAATTTCACCGTTTGACAGTCAAAGGCTTTAATTACCTGATAATTAAGAGTTTGCAATTATTTTTTGCACACCAGCTAGCTGTTCTGTGAAAAAACCCATGCTCTCCGCTGTTCCGTTCTAGCTCTCTGCACTGGACTTTCTGTCCCCTCATGTACACCGCTACAGCACTAACTGGCCCTAGCAATAACGTGTCCCCAAGCAGCATGTCACTGCTGACCTAGTGCCACCTTGGCCAGTTTTTCGTAGAGCATGTGACCCTCTCATTCAGAAGTTGACAGACTGGAACTGGAAGACCCGTGAACATAGCCAGGGAGCAGTTGAGGATGGATTTCACCACAGGTACTGCTGGCTGGTCATAAATGACCTGTTGTCCTCTACCAGGCCGCATCCAAACTCTGCACAGAGCATGACCCACAAGCAGCACTGGTATGAGCCACTTGGCCAAACTGCACAGGAAATGCTACTAGGTAACCTAGGGTCCACTTCCATGGCTGGCAGTTGAAGTATTTTTCTATGCCACCATGTCAGGTGCCTGATGCCAGTGCTGTTCAGTGGTTATGCTTGGTACATGCTGCAGCTGCAGACTACATACATTGGGATAAGGTCCCAATGTATACATTAAATATATCCATAAGGCTACATTTGCTGAAAGTGGCCCCTCGGCTTTAGTTGGGGTAGAATTGGTCAGCATACGTTCCTCTCAGTTGTATAGGAAAGCTGAGAAACTTTCCTATATAAAGGGCCACCACTAATAAACATATGTTTCTTTTTACATTGGGTGACGTATGTGTCGCTGTAGGAAACGCATCTGAGTTAGGCTACTTTCACACTCGCGTTTTGTGTGGATCCGTTCTTGTATCTGCAGTGACTGATCCGCACCAATAACGCAAACTCATGTATCCGTCATAACGGATCCGTTTGCATTATTCATTCAAAAAAAGTCTGTCTTTTCAATTGCACCATATTGTCAGTGAAAAACTGATCCGTCCACCATTGACTTTACATTGTAAGTCAGGACGGATCCGTTTTGACTCCGCATGGTCAGACGGTCACCAAAACGCTGCAAGCTTAGTTTTAGTGACCGTCTAAAAAAACGCAACAGAGACCAAACGCGAGCCAAATTGATGCATTCTGAACGGATCCTTATACATTCAGAATGCATTGGGGCTGAACTGATCAGTTTTGGGCCGCTTGTGAGAGCCTTGAAATGGATCTCACAAGCAGACCAGAAACGGCAGTGTGAAAGTAGCCTTAAACGTTTGGGAAATCGACATGGTACATGCTGACGATGACTTCTCAGATGCAAATGTATATTTAGCCTAACTCAATGTGCCTGACAAGAGCTTGAAGGGGCTGATGACTTTTGAGGAGTTTTTGGCATTAACCCTCCTGGCCAGACCGCAAAAGGGAAGCGTTCTTACCTGCTCCCTGCCGCTGTGTCCCAGCTCCTTGGCTCCCTGCCTTGCTCGGGACCCCTGCTGTCAGCATTCGCTTTGACTCTCTTGCAGCCAATCACTGGCTGCAGCAGTGACCTGCTCCCCTTGTGTCATGTTAATTGATTACATGATGTAAGGGAGGCGGTTCACTGCTGCGGCCAGGGATTGCCTGAAGTGGTGTTAGAGAAGGAGCTGAGTGAGGTGGACGGGGACTGAAGGAGCAGAGACCCAGTGGTGGGGAGCAGGTAAGTATGCTTACCTTTTGCAGATCTGTCCAGGAGGTGGGGGGGGGGGGGGGTCCCAAAAGAAAAAAAACTGTACGCATAGGCTGTAAGGGATCCAAAATGTGGGGCGTCATTGCTAGGCAAGCGCTTAGTTGTTTAATACCACCTAGGTTTAATGGAGAGTGCAGCAAACATGTACCTACCTGACTATTCTCCCGTGCCCCCCCCCCCCCCCCCCATTGTGTGCATGATTATGGAAACATTGGAACCCCAGGGCAGATGTGCAAATATAGCAATCTACCCCCTTAAGGCTATATTCACACGACTGTGGTGTGTTTTGTGAATCCGCAAAACACAGGTACTGGCCGTGTGCGTTCTGCTAACAAATTCCGTTGTTTTTTTGCGGTGCAGAGGCACAGAGAAACCCCACAGAAACACTCCGCAGGGGTGGGTCCACATCCGTTGATGCGATAAGCACGTGGCCGGTGCCCACATAGTGGCAGGCCACAATACAGGCCACAGCCGGAAATGACTGTCGTTGCAGCCTAAGTCTGTACAATATACACCTCTGTGATGGTGTCAGAGAAGGGGCTTTAGGCCCTTATTTATCAAAACTGTCCTTGTTGCTCGTAGCCACCAATCAGAGCTCGGCTTTCATTTCTTCAACTGCTCCCATAGATGAAAGCTCTGCTGAGATTGATGGCTATAGGCAACAAGGACAGATACATCTGCCATGTCTCGATGAGTAGAGAAGTCTGAGTGTCATCTTTGTCCATTCACATGTGGCGTGCCATGCATATATTCAGTCCCTAGTAAATGCTGAGGTTTCGTGAAGGTGAGTGCAGCACAGACTGAATGCGCCTTCTGGTACGTTCTGCTTTAGATGCTCGTTGCCTTGCAGAATATTTTTCCTCATCTTTTCTGCATGATGAACCTGCTGATGCCACATACTGGAAGCCGCTCGCTCCGTGCAGGGCTGAATCAGCATCCCTGGTTATGAAAGGACATTAAGAAGCGTGAACAGACTGTTTAAATGGGACATTAGGAATCTCGGCGCTAGTGATGGAGGGGGAATAAGGGAACAATTCCTTTAGCTGCCTGTGGTCTGTCGCCTCAGGCACTACAGAAAAGACTGCAATTTTAACCTGTTCATATTTGGATCTGATAATTCCATTAGGAAGGGAAATGCTGGGAATGAGCAGCACGTTTTGGTCTCCTTCGCCTTTAGTTGTCTTGATTCCGTCATTGATTTCATACCTAGGGGAGGCGAGAACAATCACAAAAGCAATGGGGTCATTTACTAAGACTGGCATTTCATACTCCAGATTTAGTAAAAACTACACCAGAGTAAGATCCAAACAACTTATTAAAGGGATTGTCCGGCTTCAGAGCTGAACCCAGACATATCCCCCTTCTTCACCCAGGCAGCCCCTCTGAGATGAGCACTGAAGCATTCATGGGCTTCTTTGTTTACATACTTACTAGGTGGAGGCTTCTGCCTAGCAGTGTTCCCAGTGACATCACCGGCACTAATGGTCGGGTCTTAGCCCTGCCCTAGGCTGTTTTACAGGCTAGGGCAGGGCTAAAGCCCCGTCCATTAGTGCCAGTGACTGCATCGGTAACACTGCTAGGCAGAAGCCTCCACCTAGCAGAGACCCGGTACGTCGGCCGGATCTATTGAAAAAGCCCTTGACCTGCGTGGTTCAGCACAGGGCAAGGGAGAGCATCAGAGCATGAAATGCTCCAGTGCTCATCTAAGGGCTCTTTCACACTTGCGTTCTTGTCTTCCGGCATAGAGTTCCGTCGTCGGGGCTCTATGCCGGAAGAATCCTGATGCATTCTGAATGAGAGAAATCCGTCAGGATGCATCAGGATGTCTTCAGTTCCGGAACGTTTTTTGGCCGGAGAAAATACCGCAGCATGCTGCGCTTTTTGCTCCGGCCAAAAATCCGGAACACTTGCCGCAAGGCCGGATCCGGAATAATGCCCATTGAAAGGCATTGATCCGGATCCGGCCTTAAGCTAAACGTCGTTTCGGCGCATTGCCGGAGCCGACATTTAGCTTTTTCAGAGTGGTTACCATGGCTGCCGGGACGCTAAAGTCCTGGCAGCCATGGTAAAGTGTAGTGGGGAGCAGTGTACTTACCGTCTGTGCGGCTCCCGGGCGCTTCAGAGTGACGTCAGGGCGCCCCAAGCGCATGGATCATGTGATCACATGGATCACGTCATCCATGCGCATGGGGTGCTCTGACGTCACTCTGGAGCGCCCCGGGAGCCGCACGGACTGTAAGTATACCGCTCCCCTGCTCCCCGCTCCTACTATGGCAACCAGGACTTTAATAGCGTCCTGGGTGCCATAGTAACACTGAACGCATTTGAAGATGGTTCCGTCTTCAAATGCTTTCAGTACACTTGCGTTTTTCCGGATCCGGCGTGTAATTCCGGCAAGTGGAGTACACGCCGGATCCGGACAACGCAAGTGTGAAAGAGGCCTAAGAGGGGCTGCCTGGGTGAAGAAGAGGATATGTCCGAGTTCAGCTCTGTACCCGGACAACCCTTTTAAGTGTACGTCTTAGGCTACTTCACACTCGCGTTTAGTGCGGATCCGTCATGTATCTGCACAGACGGATCCGTTCAGATAATACAAACATCTGCATCTGTTCAGAATGGATCCGTTTGTATTATCTTTACATAGCCAAGACGGATCCGTCATGAACTCCATTGAAAGTCCATTGAAAGATCCAATGAAAGATCCATTGAACTCCATTGAACTCCATTGAAAGATCCAAACAAAATGACCCTTGGGAAAGGAAACGTCCCAGAAGAAATTTTGTATAAAGAAGATGCAAAGCATAATCTATAGGTACATCCGCACTAATTTGCGGCTGTATTTTTAACATATCACAAGCCACCTAACAACACTAAGATATGCTCTTCACACTCCAGGATAAACATATAGATAGAAATATACATAATGTTATATATTGTTACAACCAATAAAATATGGAGATACAAAATGTATCATATGAGTCAGTCACAATTTTATAATTTTTATGTACCAATTTTAAACATTGGCAAAATTTTTAATATATTCATCAGATGCAAATATATGTTCATATGTTTACTTGCCCATATGTTTTATCTGCCCATATACACTTAACAACTATAATAAATGATATATAAGGTTAACCATGGCCCATGCAATGAAACCCTTTATGGGACTTTGTACTACAGGGTAAATTGCAACCTTTTGACAAAAAAACGCATATGTCAAAATAAAACGCACCAAAACGCGGCACAACGCAAAAAGAGAAAAAAAGATGAAAAAATGGAAAAATACTGAACACCATGCAAAGAACTATGTATAAAAGAGATGTTAAGAACAACAGATACCAAATAACTATATTGTAGATGACTAAAAACATACAAAGAAAACAAAGAAAAAAATGGACAGATTCCATGTCTGTTTTTGGCAATACCGACGAGGGTATAAAAAACCAATCAGACATGAAGGAGGGTCATCACCACTGAAGAAGGGAAAGAGTGTTTCCCGAAACGCGTTTGGTATTAAGAGATCCAAATTGGAGATCAGAATATGACCATCTGTGAGAAGCAAATAATTCAATTACAGTGCACTGTAAGTTTTACCTCAGCCGCTACAACGAACAGCCGAGTCTGAGCGAAGTATTGAATACCTTCCTGCATGCCGATACGTCACTTCTGGAGCGACAAACTTTTCTCCAAACCCACGTGGACGCTGACAGCGCTTCAGCCGGGACGCCGGCTCTCAGCGAGCACCGAGGAATCCGACTGACAGACCGGCAGAAAGGGAAGGTAAGCCACACAGTGGGTGATCATCAAGCGCATATGACCATTAATCGCTAAAGCGATATCCATATGAAGAAAAAGACAGTTATATACAATATACATTGACTTTATTTTAGCAAATACCACCTTGCACTGTCTGTCTATATTCGGGACAGAACCAAAAAGGACTTCTATTCTCTTTCCTTCTAGGAATCTATATGTGAATATTCATGGTCTTTTTTACCTACAGCGTCTTTTTTACATGATATAAACCAGTATTGATATTGGACGTTTTAAATTAATGTTACCTTTGTAGGATTGGCACAACATTGTGTGAAACCATTAATTATCACCCAATATTAGTGTATATTTTATATTTTTATATATTTTTATTCTTTTATATATGTATCAATTAAACATTGTGATCTGCATTTAACCATATGGTCCCGTGTGTTGAGAGTGCCGGTCTTTTCAATCATATACGTTTTCTTGCATTTTGAAGGGTGAATCATTTTAGACCAGAGCACCTCTTTGTGACTGTGAGAGGGTGAGCTATTTCCCTTTTTTCTATCTTGTTTTGTACCTTATCCATTCACCCATTGAGGAAATTTAGCTCCCCATCTCACAGCCATGGACATATGGAGCCATATGGAGAGTAAAAAACAAAAAGCAGAAACTTTTATGTTCGACACAACAGAGGAAAACCCCCACAATCCAACTGGGGAAATATCTATTTCAGATACGTTTAAAGAACTGGAGTGGGTTATGCAAAAACAACTAAGGCAAATTTGGGAAATACGTTCTTTGACTCAATATTTGACTTGTAATAAAATCCCAAAGGGATTACAATTAAATAAAACACCAGCACAGGACCTTTTGGGAGAGGAATTTGACAGGGAATGGGACGAGCTCCTCATGAAACAGTCACGCGCACTTGTGGAACTGATTATCAAGAGGAGATCTGAAATCCTGGCAGGCCTCTCCGAAAGGGTCTCTGAATTTAAAGTCGTTTTGGATAAATTGCCCAAAAATGAAATATATAATATGTGGCAAGAAAAGCTTTGCAAAGGTCTGGATAGGATGGAGCAAGAAATAATTCTAAAGAAAGCCAAAAAATACAAAAATACATCTAGGCCCAATAAATATGAGAGTCAAATAAATAGAGTGGAACCAACAAGAGAAATATATGATCATGCTCAAGAAGAAGAATCAGAACACAACAGATATAATATCCCTACCCAAAACCGTTATGAAACCCTAACACAGCACTCTTTTTTAGATCAAACTCCCCCTCATCACCCACCAAAAATTCGACGGAGACAGTCACATTCACCGGAACAGAACACAAAAACACAAACCCCACACAGGCCACCATACAATTTGAGACACCGTATTTCACCCCAAGAACAGAGGAAACCTACATACGCGAAAGCACATCTACGGAAACACGAGCACAATGCACAGAACAATTATGCACAAGACAGTCAACAACAACATTACAAACAATATCCTCCAAAACCAAAAAGACAAGAAGAGGAAAGAAGAAAGTTGGACTACAGAAGACACTATTAAACACTGATTCAAATAATATTATTAACCTTAGCACAATTAATCTTAGCCCACAACAGATCACTTTACTAAATAAGGGACTCAAATTTGCTCCCACTACTAAATTAAACAAGTTTAACGTATATATAGGGATTCAGAAATTTATTAGAAAATTATGTCTAAAAAAATATTTCTTAAAAAATCCGGTAACCACTGATAAAGAAACAAAAGACCCATTTATACATACCCAACTAAAATGTAAGTCAAAGAAATTCCCTAGAGCCGAAATAAGTCATGAAATGATGACTTTTCAAAAAAATGTTGAGGCAGACTTAGAAAAAATAAAAGAAAAAAAGTATAGTAAAAACAACCTAACCAAAGGAGAAATCAAAGCTTTACAAGAACTCCAAAAAGAAAATAATATAATAATCCGCCCTGCGGACAAGGGGAGTGCCATAGTTATCTGGGGTAAAGAGGAATATTATAATGAATGTATGAAACAACTTACAGATCAGTCCACATATAAACTTATCAAAGGAGATCCGTCATCAACATTTAGGGCCTCTTTATTGGAATACTGCGACAGGGGTTTACAACAGGGAATCCTTAAAGATTATGAATACAAATTTATTATGGGCACACCAGGGAGATTACCAATATTTTACTGCTTACCAAAAGTACACAAGGATCCAAGTAATCCCCCTGGTCGCCCTATCATATCAGGAATAGGCTCCCTGACGTCCAACCTGTCGCAGTATTTGGATACCATACTCCAACCATTTGTTAAAAAAAACAGGTCCTATATTAGAGACACAACACAAATCATTAGTGTTTTAGAGGATTTGGACGTCCAACCAGAATGGATCATAAATACATTGGACGTCCAGTCCCTATACACCGTTATCGACCATAAACAAGGAATAGAGGCCCTTAAAAACCAATTAAATGGAAATATCTCTTTAAAAACAGAACAGATAGATTTTATGTTGGAAGGTGTGGACCATATTTTACACCACAATTATTTTATGTTTGAGGAGGAGTTTTATTTACAATTAAGGGGCACCGCCATGGGGACCAGGTTCGCCCCCAGCTATGCCAACTTATTTTTGGCTCAGTGGGAACAGGACACCATCGGCCCTAGGCTGGGGGAGGACCTGGTCCTATGGCGACGCTATATTGACGACATTATTTTTATTTGGCGTAAAGATGAAATTAGCCTTTCTAAATTTTTAGATGATCTAAATAACAATTTATATAATTTACGTTTCACATCTGGACCAAGGACAGAAACAGTAGACTTTTTAGACATCCAGATCACCAGAAACGGAAACAAATATGTCTGCAATACTTATCACAAACCCACAACCAAAAATGGATTTATACTTTTTTCAAGTTGTCACCTGCCAAATTGGCTTACCAACATTCCTTTCGGACAGTTTCGCCGCATCAGGAGAAACTGTACGGAAGATAGCCAGTTTGAAAAGGAAGCTTCCATAATGAAGACACAATTTAGAGAAAAACTCTATCCTGAAAAAATACTGGGAGAGGCACTTGACAAAGTAAGAAAACTAGATCGAAAAACCTTTTTTGACGAAGTAAAGACACAAAAACAAAACCAAAATTCCGAATTTAGAATGATCTTACCCTATAGCGTCCGCTCAAAACAAGTAAGTGGAATTATCAAACGCCATTGGCACTATTTTCTCCAAGATAAGATAATAGGTCCACTAATACCAATAAACCCCCTCATAACATATACTAAGGCACCAAATCTAGGGATCCAAATAGCACCAACTGTTAAGAAAAAGTGTAAAAAAACAATAAATCAAAGTTGGTTGAAACCTGATGGTTTCTTTAGATGCGGGTCCTGCATTGGTTGTAGAAAAACTAAATTTCCCAAAAAAACTATGAAAATCTCCTCAACCCAGAATTCGTTCTCAATGACAATTAAGGGCCTCTTGACATGTAATTCCTCCAGCGTGATCTATCTGATCCAGTGCCCATGCAATAAACAATATATTGGAAGGACAAAAAGGCAACTTAAAGTACGAATATCAGAACACTTTAATAACATAGCTAAGGGCTGCGAGAACAATGCCCTATCAAGACACTTTAAAGAGGTCCACAACAAAAACTGTGAGGGCTTATCCTTCTCAGCGCTGGAACAGATAGACCACGACTGGAGAGGAGGTAACCACATCGAAAAAATGTCAAGGGCAGAGTCTAAAAGAATTTATGACTTTGGAAGTCTCATACCTAAGGGATTAAATGCTGACCTAGAAATTTTTGGCTTCCTTTGAATTTATGGGTCGTTCGCCTTTTTTCCAATGGAGAGTCGCATGTTTGGCCGTTTACCGGCACTGCGACCCTCCCTTGGGGAAAGGCGCACGTACCCCTTCTACATCCAAACAAAATGACCCTTGGGAAAGAAACGTCCCAGAAGAAATTTTGTAAAAGAAGATGCAAAGCATAATCTATAGGTACATCCGCACTAATTTGCGGCTGTATTTTTAACATATCACAAGCCACCTAACAACACTAAGATATGCTCTTCACACTCCAGGATAAACATATAGATAGAAATATACATAATGTTATATATTGTTACAACCAATAAAATATGGAGATACAAAATGTATCATATGAGTCAGTCACAATTTTATAATTTTTATGTACCCAATTTTAACATTGGCAAAATTTTTAATATATTCATCAGATGCAAATATATGTTCATATGTTTACTTGCCCATATGTTTATCTGCCAATATACACTTAACAACTATAATAAATGATATATAAGGTTAACCATGGCCCATGCAATGAAACCCTTTATGGACTTTGTACTACAGGGTAAATTGCAACCTTTTGACAAAAAAACGCATATGTCAAAAATAAAACGCACCAAAAACGCGGCACAACCGCAAAGAGAAAAAAAGATGAAAAAATGGAAAAATACTGAACACATGAAAAGAACTATGTATAAAAGAGATGTTAAGAACAACAGATACCAAATAACTATATTGTAGATGACTAAAAACATACAAAGAAAACAAAGAAAAAAATGGACAGATTCCATGTCTGTTTTTGGCAATTACCGACAGAGGGTATAAAAACCAATCAGGCATGAAGGAGGGTCATCACCACTGAAGAAGGGAAGAGTGTTTCCCGAAACGCGTTTGGTATTAAG